>NC_135747.1:2045000-2345000 GCF_041903045.1 Epinephelus lanceolatus
ATTATCGTACATCTGTCATAATCAAAATAACTATCCTACTGATGCGCTATAGGCAATTACAGTTAGTTTCGACCAAGTAATTTGACTGGATGAGAGGCATTCCGTCCATGAGTGCTGTTAAAGAGTATAACATCACTGGGACATGTAACAGTAAAATCACTCCGCTCACAGGTGTTATAAATATAACCGTTAATTAACCAGCTATCACACTCGCTACATTGACGCAAACTGACACTATAGCGTTACACCAAGAAGATGGACATTTTCCCCAAAATTACAATTGAATTCAATTATGAGTGGTCGTCAGGAGAGGACGAGGAAAAGCAAAGCCAGGACTCTTCTGTGCAGACCTCCAGGTGTGTTTGTGTAACATCAGCCAAGCTCGACAAACTGGAGAGGAGCAAAAATTAAGCGAACACGGTCAGGAATTATCAATGATCATCTGATGAGGTACTGATGAGGATGAGGGAGAGTGGAAGCTGAATCCGGCTGAGCCAACATCCAGGTTTGCCAACGTTTCATCAGCCAAACTGGACAAAGTTACATAGTTGCAGATTAATGTAAATACAAAGTAGCTTGTGAGTTCCTGGCGTGTGCGCTGCGTTGCCTGGCAACGGACTGGGGGAAATGTTTGTTTTTGCAGAGCTACATAACATACTTAAATAATTTATTTCATCACCTTTTGTTAACATTTCCTTGCTCAGCATTGCTGTTTAAGCTGTTGTTGACCTGTTGTATAAAAGCAATATCATACTTGCCTGCGGCCTCGTGCCTATGACCGAATCACAGCCATGACGATATACATTACAACATCACTCCCTCTCATGTGATATTGCTTAAATATAGTCACTCTAGTGTTTACTTTATTTTCCATTTTCCTTGCTTCTGTTTTTCCTCTTCTTCTTCTGTTTTGAATCTCATTCTTGCTCGACTTCCTGATGGGTCCTAGCGCCTCGTGGGGCCGGTACAGCTGACCATTCAGCCAATCGTGCTCATTGTTCAGAGACAAACGTCACCCGTATCTCATGCTAAGCAAAGTGCGATTGGCTGGAAACATGTCACATGGGAACAGATGCCTTCAGGGCTCACAAAAAACTCCGGCATACTGATTACAACCAAACATTCATGAAATGGTCAAATTATCGTACATTTGGCCTTTTTTGGGATTACTGATCGTACATCGTACAGAGGGCCAAATTATCGTACAAATACGATAATTATCATACACCTGGCAATGCTGCTAGACACACACCTCCAAATCCAAAATGGACAACCTCAAGAGGCACAAGCAGAAGGTTTTGCCATGGTGCTCACAGTGCGCTGACCTAATCATTAAAAATCTGTGGATAGACCTAAAAGAAGGTCAAGAATCTCAGAGAACTGGAAGCCTTTAGCAGGAAGAATGGGTGAAAATCCCCCAAACAAGAACTAAAGACACTTAGCTGGTTACAAATAGCTGTGTGCTGGTCAGCTACAGCCCACTGGGAACTGGCAGGTGGGTCTCCCAGCTCTGGTGTATTATTTGTGTTCATTATAGTGCCTGACTCACAGGCCGTCAAGTTTGTTGTGTTAACCTCAATATTTTCTTTCTGTGTTATCATATCATAGGCCTACAAATATTTATCCATATCTCATAATTATCAGACTTTGATCCTCTGTCTGACTGACAGCAGCAGCGCTTACCTGGAGCAGTGGTTTGTCCTGCATCCACAAGCAGTAAAACAGACCTTTCCACAGCTTGAGCAGCTCATCACCTGTGAAGCCACCTATATAGAGAACATAAGGCTGTATGTGAATTATATTAAATAGGATGCAAATTAAAGAGACAGAAACCATTAAGTATCAGTCATAATTTTTCTGGTATTTCATGGACTAGAACACTAGTCAAATAACCAATCATCTTTCTTGACGGTGGACCTACCCCTAATTTACAGACCTGCGCTCTTAAGCATAAAAACAGTGGCCATAAACGTGTTCATGCCCCGGTTATTGTTAGTAGATTCTATCTCACTGGGAGTCAGCTGTGACATTAGATGACAATACATAAGAGTACTCTTGACCAAAAAGCTATCTCCACACGTGTGCACTGGTTACGATGTATTTTAATTTTAATCACCAAACATGCGTCAGACTGGAACAACTTTCATTTCAAACAAACAACCGGCCAGTTTTGACGTTACAAAAATTACGTTATCCATTTTCAAGCAAAGTTAATGCTGGTTTAGTGTTTGAGCTGTTTTTGGCTGACTCTTCACAGAGCTAGGTGGCTAACGCGGATAGGCTAACTTACCAGACGCATTGTGAGACCTGGCATTTATGTATTTCCTCAGTTTTTTTATGGCCTTGGTCCGGATGGGCTTCTCATTTGAGGCTAATCTCTGTGCGAGCTGGACCTCTGGTTCTGGAGTCGACGCCATGTTCACACCGTTTCACGTGGGGACTTTCCACTACTCTCGACTTCCCACGTTCCCCTTACCCCGTGCGGAGCAGACTGATGACGTCGTCAGAACTGGGACGGCGGCATCTATGGGTGCGTCCCAAGTCTCTTATTTTTATAGTGCTACTGCTAGCTCCTCGCTTGCACCGGAAGTCGTTCGAGGTCCGCCATCTTCTAGGCCGTCCCAAGCACAGACATATATACATAGACGCCGCATCGACTGCCTGAGCGCGTCCTCGCCGGTCGCCATCTTGGATGGGTCTCGCTTCGCCTCCACAGTGCATTCACTTCTATTGAGGAAGGAGCTGTATGCACAAGTAAAATAGAATAACTCGCTGAATTTTCAACTGATTTTCACGCGGTTTGGTTTGTTACAAACGGCACACATATAGTTATGATACAGGATGCTTTCGTACATTAAAAATGCGGGATTTCATGCTTTAATACTTTCTGCAGATAGCAACAGCATGTTATTTAGGTCACAACACAGTTATTTTATTCACCTCAACCCCAGAGTGGGATGGATATATATATATAGCCTATAGGCTATAGATAGATATAGATATACACACACATATATATACACTGTATAAACACAATATACACAATACAAAACATAGTATAGCATATTAATAAATTTATTAATATATTTTAATTAAAAAAAAGCTCTATTGTTGATTGAGTTTATTTCTCACACACACCCACTCTCTTTTATACCCACAGCCATCAGACTTAATAATTCTTTGTTAAATAGATGATCTTACAGACTTCTTTGAAATTTTCTTTTCGGGGATTAGTAAAGTTATTCTTATTACACTGACTGCTGTGATCCCTCAAAAGTAGTAAAAAACATTTTCAGTATTTACATAAACACTGAAATTAATTTTGGTATTGGTATTATAACTATGGAAATGGGACTGTGGTCAAGATAATTTGAAAAAAAGATACAGAAGGATGAGCAGCAGGGGATATTTGCAGCACAGCTGGTGGAAAAGTGAATATGTGCACAAAAGTGTGCTAGGCAAGGGAAGGCAAGGCAAGGCAAGTTTATTTGTATAGCACAATTCAACACAAGGTAATTCAAAGTGCTTTACAGAGACATTAAAAGCAACAAGACACAATTTAAAACAATAAAAACAGTCGATTGAAAAGGGAAATAGAAATTGAGAATGATAGTGATAATAATAAAATACAGTAACATAAAATAAAAACAGGCTCAATACATTGAACCGTCAGGATAAGAAAAGAAGTAAAATAATAAAAGGCATAAATCAGCAGTGTGTAGTCAAAAAGTACGGGCAGCAGAATACAGCAGGTAAGTATTTAATCTAAGAGTACGCTTCAGTAAACAATAGTGGTTTTAGCCCTGATTTAAAGGAGCTGACAGTTTGAGCAAACCTCAGATCTACATATTATGCTATACATAATATGCTATACTGTGTTTGTATTGTGTATATGGTGTTTATACAGTATGTTTATACAGTATATAAATACTGTATAAATATATATATATATATATATAGCCTATATATATACAGTACAGGCCAAAAGTTTGGACACACCTTCTCATTCAATGCGTTTTCTTTATTTTCATGACTATTTACATTGTAGATTCTCACTGAAGGCATCAAAACTATGAATGAACACATGTGGAGTTATGTACTTAACAAAAAAAGGTGAAATAACTGAAAACATGTTTTATATTCTAGTTTCTTCAAAATAGCCACCCTTTGCTCTGATTACTGCTTTGCACACTCTTGGCATTCTCTCCATGAGCTTCAAGAGGTAGTCACCTGAAATGGTTTCCACTTCACAGGTGTGCCTTATCAGGGTTAATTAGTGGAATTTCTTGCTTTATCAATGGGGTTGGGACCATCAGTTGTGTTGTGCAGAAGTCAGGTTAATACACAGCCGACAGCCCTATTGGACAACTGTTAAAATTCATATTATGGCAAGAACCAATCAGCTAACTAAAGAAAAACGAGTGGCCATCATTACTTTAAGAAATGAAGGTCAGTCAGTCTGGAAAATTGCAAAAACTTTAAATGTGTCCCCAAGTGGAGTCGCAAAAACCATCAAGCGCTACAACGAAACTGGCACACATGAGGACCGACCCAGGAAAGGAAGACCAAGAGTCACCTCTGCTTCTGAGGATAAGTTCATCCGAGTCACCAGCCTCAGAAATCGCAAGTTAACAGCAGCTCAGATCAGAGACCAGATGAATGCCACACAGAGTTCTAGCAGCAGACCCATCTCTAGAACAACTGTTAAGAGGAGACTGCGCCAATCAGGCCTTCATGGTTCAATAGCTGCTAGGAAACCACTGCTAAGGAGAGGCAACAAGCAGAAGAGATTTGTTTGGGCCAAGAAACACAAGGAATGCACATTAGACCAGTGGAAATCTGTGCTTTGGTCTGATGAGTCCAAATTTGAGATCTTTGGTTCCAACCGCCGTGTCTTTGTGAGACGCAGAAAAGGTGAACGGATGGATTCCACATGCCTGGTTCCCACTGTGAAGCATGGAGGAGGAGGTGTGATGGTGGGGGGGTGTTTTGCTGGTGACACTGTTGGGGATTTATTCAAAATTGAAGGCACACTGAACCAGCATGGCTACCACAGCATCCTGCAGCGACATGCCATCCCATCCGGTTTGCGTTTAGTTGGACGATCATTTATTTTTCAACAGGACAATGACCCCAAACACACCTCCAGGCTGTGTAAGGGCTATTTGACCAAGAAGGAGAGTGATGGAGTGCTGCGGCAGATGACCTGGCCTCCACAGTCACCGGACCTGAACCCAATCGAGATGGTTTGGGGTGAGCTGGACCGCAGAGTGAAGGCAAAGGGGCCAACAAGTGCTAAACACCTCTGGGAACTCCTTCAAGACTGTTGGAAAACCATTTCAGGTGACTACCTCTTGAAGCTCATGGAGAGAATGCCAAGAGTGTGCAAAGCAGTAATCAGAGCAAAGGGTGGCTATTTTGAAGAAACTAGAACATAAAACATGTTTTCAGTTATTTCACCTTTTTTTGTTAAGTACATAACTCCACATGTGTTCATTCATAGTTTTGATGCCTTCAGTGAAAATCTACAATGTAAATAGTCATGAAAATAAAGAAAACGCATTGAATGAGAAGGTGTGTCCAAACTTTTGGCCTGTACTGTATATATATATATATATATATATATATATATATATATATATATATATATATATATATATCCCACTCTGGGGTTGAGGTGAATAAAAGAACTGTGTTGTGATCTAAATAACATGCTGTTGCTATCTGCAGAAAGTATTAAAGCATGAAATCCCGCATTTTTAATGTACGAAAGCATCCTGTATCATAACTACATGTGTGCCGTTTGTAACAAACCAAACCGCGTGAAAATCAGTTGAAAATTCAGTGAGTTATTCTATTTTACTTGTGCATACAGCTCCTTCCTCAATAGAAGTGAATGCACTGTGGAGGCGAAGCGAGACCCATCCAAGATGGCGGCCGGCGAGGACGTCGGCTCCAATAGGCAGCGGCAGTCAATGCGGCGTCTATGTATATATGTCTATGGTCCCAAGTCTCTTATTTGTGCAGCGAGGAGCTAGCGCTAGGAGCTAGCAGCAAGCTTTAAGCAGCTACGAGCTAGGATGGTCGAGAGGTTCCTAACAGGAAGTCTTTTTCAGCTTGAGGCTCTGACGTATAAATACCCGCCCCCTATATCTGGCTCTTTGAACGAGATGGCGGAGAAACAGCGCAAGTGTACCCGTTACATGCATTCTTTGCAATGAAACGCTGTAATTCACATGCCTACGTGACTACAAAGAGTAACGTTAATTATATTTCGTGCAAGACTGTCATGTTGTAATTAAGTTTATTTCATTCACAACCCGTTGCATTATTCAGCGGACTGTCGGTGATGTGTGGCTGTTAAATGTGCAGCTGCTCATGTCCAGAACCACACGTGTTTATATAACAACACACACACACACACACACACACACACACACACACACACACATTTGCCCTATGGGGTCCCATTTGTGCCAAAAATATGTCGACATGCGCACTGTCTATGTCTATTAAACGCTGAACTGTCCTTGTGTCATTTGACTTTGTCATTACATCGTGTCGTCATGCTGTGTCATTTGACAAAGTGTTGTTATGATGGGTTGTTTGACAGTGTCATTATGATGTGTTATGTTGTGTTGTCTTACTGTGTATTATACTAAGTGTTGTTTGACAGTGTCTTTACGTCGTTACTACGTGTCGTTACTACGTGTCGTCTTGATGTGTCGTTTGATGTCGTTGCTATGCGTTGTCTTGATGTGTCGTTTGACAACGTCGTTGCTACGTGTCGTTACTGCGTGTCGTTGCTATGCGTCGTTACTATGTGTCGACTTGATGTGTCGTTTGACAACGTCGTTGCTATGCGTCGTTACTGCGTGTCGTTGCTATGTCGTTACTATGTATCGTCTTGATGTGTCGTTTGACAACGTCGTTGCTATGCGTCGTTACTATGTGTCGTCTTGATGTGTTGTTTGACAACGTCGTTGCTATGCGTCGTTACTATGTGTCGTCTTGATGCGTCATTACTGCGTGTCGTTTGACAACGTCGTTGCTATGCGTCGTTACTATGTGTCGTTTGACAACGTCGTTGCTATGCATCGTTACTATGTGTCGTCTTGATGTGTCGTTTGACAACGTCCTTATGCCTGGCTACCGCGGTGGCACCGGGCGCCCCTTTCCCGGCTTACCCTTTGCGGTCGGCGGAGGAATCAGGATCTGCACATTAACTTCACCTATAGCAGTGGCGAGGGACACAGTCAGTACAGACACACACAGGCTGCCAGGCGCTCTCTGTCTCCAGCGCAAAAGCATCCCAACTTTTTGCCGGGCAGGTAGAGCTACGTCACTATTACATTGTTGTGTACCATTAATTAAAGTCCCCCCGCTGCAACAGGTGACACGGAACCATAAAAATACTTAATTCGATTTAACACTGGTTTTACAAAAATATGAACATACATGGATAATATTACACATAGGTTTTGAGAATGTTCACAAAAATAAAAGATTTAAAATAAAATACATGATAATATGTGTAACACATTGACACAGCTACACAATAAACATTAGTCAGAGTGATCAGAATTTATTTAAATGTTACAATACAGTAATGCAATAAAATAATAATCAAGGGGCATAATTGTTAATCACTGCTTTCACACAAAATTACACTGGAAACACAGGGCCAACAGTCACCAGTGTCCACTCAACTTCAAAGTTTACTGAGCACCTAATGTAGTTGGGTTTAAAGATACCATTTCATTTCAAAAGTAACACAAATAACAAAAATATTGATTAGACTGTATTTCATTCCAAATAAATCTGAACTGTCGTCTTCTTTTGTATAATGTTCTTTGGTATAACAAGAAAGATCTCACACGCAGTGAAAAATCTTCTAAAATACTGTATGTTTTTATTTCCACCAAGTCAGATGCACAATTTTTCCATGTCTCTCTTGGGTTCCTCCTCACGGACTGAAGGATGAACTGAACTAGCGTGGCCCAAGGATGGCGCTCACACCAAAGTGGTGACGTCACAGTTACCCACAGCCACCCTGTGGTGAACAAACAAACCGTTAACAGCAGTGTTTAAGACAAATTACACATTTCCAAATGGAGTTTCATGATCAATTGACACAATCTGTATCAAAAGACAGGAGAGGACATAGAAACAAAGGTAGCACACATCACAGGACCCATCAGTCTTGTGGTCACACTCAACTTGGCCCTGAACAGACACTCCACGGCAAAACCTGTAAAGGGAAAAAAAACTATATAGCAAAATCAGTCTCCAAAACACATGTACCATATGTACATGTGCAACCAGTGTAGTGTAACAGGCTGGATTTGACAATTCCACTTTCAAAGTAAAAGCCTATAGTTGTTAGATGAACACATTTCAGCATTCAATGCACATGCAACAAGTATTAGCGACAGAGTGAGTGACACAATTACCGCTGAAAAATAATGACACAAATATGAAGTACAGGGCATTACCCTGTGGCTGGCAACTTAGGCGTGGTGGTATGGTACTATATACAGTGCCTTGCAAAAGTATTCATCCCCCTTGAACTTTTCCACATTTTGTCATGTTTTAAGCACAAATCTATATGTATTTTATTGGGATTTTATGTGATAGACCAACACAAAGTGGTGCATAATTATGAAGTGGAAGGAAAATGATACATGGTTTTAATTTTTTTTTTTTTTTCTCTAAATAAAAAACAGAAAAGTGTGGTGTGCAAAAGTATTCACCCCCCTTTACTCTGATACCCTTAAATAAAATCCAGTGCAACCAGTTGCCTTCAGAAGTCACCTAATTAGTAAATGGAGTTCACCTGTGTGTAATCTAATCTCAGTGTAAATTTACAGCTGTTCTGTGAAGGCCTCAGAGGTTTGCTAGAGAACGTTAGTGAACAAACAGCATCATGAAGCCCAAGGAACACACCAAACATGTCAGGGATAAAGTTGTGGAGAAGTTTAAAGCATGGTTAGGATATGAAAAAATATCCCAAGCTTTGAAAATCTCACAGAGCACTGCTCAATCCATCACCTGAAAATGGAAAAGAGTATGGCACAACTGCAAACCTACCAAGATAATGGCCGTCCACCTAAACTGACAGGCAGGGCAAAGACAGCACTGATCAGAGAAGCAGCAAAGTGGCCCATGGTAACTCTGGAAGAGCTGCAGAGATCCACAGCTCAGGTGGGAGAATCTGTCCACAGGACAACTATTAGTCATGTACTCCACAAATCAGGCCTTTATGGAAGAGTGGCAAGAAGAGAGCCATTGTTGAAACAAAGCCATGCAGTTTGCCACAAGCCATGTGGGGGGCACAACAAACATGTGGAGGAAGGTGCTCTGGTCAGATGAGACCAAAATTGAAGTTTTAGGCCTAAATGCAAAACACTATGTGTGGCAGAAAACTAACACTGCACATCACCCTGAACACACCATACCCACTGTGAAACATGGTGGTGGCAGCATCATGCCGTGGGGATGCTTTTCTTCAACAGGGACAGGGAAGCCAGTCCGAGTTGATGGGAAGATGGATGGAGCCTAATACAGGACAATCTTGGAAGAAAACCTGTTAGGAGTCTGCAAAAGACTTGAGACTGGGGCGAAGGAAGAATGGGCAAATATTTCAGTCTCTATATGTGTATCGCTGGTAGAGACTTACCCCGAAAGACTTGCAGCTGTCATTGCAGCAAAAGGTGGTTCTACAAAGTATTGACTCAGGGGGGTGAATACTTTTGCACACCACACTTTTATGTTTTTTATTTGTAGAAAAAAAATTAAAACCATGTATCATTTTCCTTCCACTTCACACTTATGCAACACTTTGTGGTGGTCTGGTCTGTCACATAAAATCCCAATAAAATACATTTACATTTGTGGCTAAAACGTGACAAAATGTGGGAAAGTTCTAGGGGGGTGAATACTTTTGCAAGGCACTGTACATTACCGTGTGCGTTGAACCTCCAGGAGATGCTCTGCCCCTCACAGGTAATATCTATCAGATGTAGCGAGGACATATTCAAAATCTTTATCTCCTACAGCTTTGCTCTCGTGTGGCTCCTCGAGATTTGCTGTAAACAATGATGCACCTTAGAATCACAGATATTTTGCAACCAACACAGATGGAAAAACTGTTAAACTATATTCTTACAGAAACTGACACTTACTCCTGCCAGCACTTGATGTCTCTTGATGAAGACAGTGGGCTCTCTGGTGTCCGCTCTTGCAGTTGGTGATCTTTCTCAATGGCTGGGTCGATGGGCATTCTGTGCAGAGGCAGACAGAGTGATAAACTGACACAAAGACATCTCTGTGTGTAATGACATTATGATAGTATTAGACTCCAACATTGTGACCACAGATACAGCAACGGTTCAGACATTTGGTGCGGGGAAACTGATGTGAGAAAAGTTTAGTGCTACGGATGCTTCCCGTCGCATATCAATGTGATTACAATAGCAAGCACCGGGTATGTCAATGTTGATTGCGGATTCAGGATCATCGATCACCATCGGAGGGAAAACGGTCCTCGTCACGTGAGTACTGCTCATTATTTGATAGGGATACGCAAAGAAACACGCACATCTGTGAAATAAACAGTATCTGCCATGTTACACTTGCGCAATGATGACACTGTCCATGCAGGTGCCAAATAATTTTATGCAAATCGAACAGAAACACAGTCTCCGATGAGTATCAGTTCTCTGTGTCTCTACGTGTCTTATGTTTTAGACATGGCTAACTCGCTGCTACGGCGGGATTACAGCCAACAATAACACAGTAACAAACAACGCAACTACAACTGCCCAGAAACTAAATGAATTATTAATACACAAAATAACATGTAATAAGGCTACTCACTAACAAACGGCTTACTGTATATGACCCACTTACATCACATCAGCCACTGAACACAATACTGTATGTAGGAGACTCAGTCCACAGCTAACGTGCATGACGTGCCCTGATTACCTACCGAAGCTAGCGCTACTTAGCTGTTTCATTTTCTCATGTTTATAACCTTGTTAACATCAAAGCATGCCACTGACTAATCACCCAGTGCGCTATCTGGTTTCCCCTCGCCCGTTGTAGGGGCTAATGGCTTCAGTGGGGTGATAGCTGAATGTGAGCGCGAACGCTGCTGGAATCCTGAATAGCGGCGGTAACGTTAGCTTGTTTGTTAGCTTTGCCGAAAACGCACACCACGCTTTGACAATCTGAACGCACTGCATTTCATTTAAAATAGCAATGACTACAATACAGTGTCCTTCGTGTCTTCAATATGACTCTTACCATAGCGCATTTACATCAGTAACGTTCCTGTAAACGGGGTGGAGAGACGGTGAACTGGGGGAAACTGACGACGAACCACTCTCTGTTGTTGTTCTCCCGCCCCCCAGCCAATCAGTAACCGAGGAACTTGACGTTGCCTCATGACTGACGAATAAATGGTCGAATACAACAAACAGCAGTGTAGGATGTACAATAAGCAGGCTAGCTGTCAACACCATAGACTGTATAAAATAACAACACACATAAATAGTGGCAGATAAACACTATTTTACACATTATATGACTATACATAGAAAGGGTGAGTGGCTCCAGCAGATTCCAGGTACAACATATGAGGTCTCTGTCCAGAAGAACGCAGTCCCAGGAACAGCTAAGACACTGTGCAGAACTCTCATATGTATATATATATATTCTATTTAATTTAAGTCTGTTATGTAATTATCTTTCTCCTCTTTATATCTCCCATCTTGTTTTATTTAATATTTGGTTTGCAATTCTATTTCAATGCTGCTGTACTTGTACAATGCATGTGACAAATAAATCTTTGAATCTTGAATCTTGATCTTAAAGTCATACTCCCGTAACATTTTTCTTAAAGAATTTTCCACATTATCAACATTGCAGTTTAGTTATATATTTTTTTTAAAAAGGTTTGCTTGATCAGATCTTTGTTATTATTATAGTCATATAATGTGTAAAATAGTGTTTATCTGCCACTATTTATGTGTGTTGTTATTTTATACAGTCTATGGTGTTGACAGCTAGCCTGCTTATTGTACATCCTACACTGCTGTTTGTTGTATTCGACCATTTATTCGTCAGTCATGAGGCAACGTCAAGTTCCTCGGTTACTGATTGGCTGGGGGGCGGGAGAACAACAACAGAGAGTGGTTCGTCGTCAGTTTCCCCCAGTTCACCGTCTCTCCACCCCGTTTACAGGAACGTTACTGATGTAAATACGCTATGGTAAGAGTCATATTGAAGACACGAAGGACACTGTATTGTAGTCATTGCTATTTTAAATGAAATGCAGTGCGTTCAGATTGTCAAAGCGTGGTGTGCGTTTTCGGCAAAGCTAACAAACAAGCTAACGTTACCGCCGCTATTCAGGATTCCAGCAGCGTTCGCGCTCACATTCAGCTATCACCCCACTGAAGCCATTAGCCCCTACAACGGGCGAGGGGAAACCAGATAGCGCACTGGGTGATTAGTCAGTGGCATGCTTTGATGTTAACAAGGTTATAAACATGAGAAAATGAAACAGCTAAGTAGCGCTAGCTTCGGTAGGTAATCAGGGCACGTCATGCACGTTAGCTGTGGACTGAGTCTCCTACATACAGTATTGTGTTCAGTGGCTGATGTGATGTAAGTGGGTCATATACAGTAAGCCGTTTGTTAGTGAGTAGCCTTATTACATGTTATTTTGTGTATTAATAATTCATTTAGTTTCTGGGCAGTTGTAGTTGCGTTGTTTGTTACTGTGTTATTGTTGGCTGTAATCCCGCCGTAGCAGCGAGTTAGCCATGTCTAAAACATAAGACACGTAGAGACACAGAGAACTGATACTCATCGGAGACTGTGTTTCTGTTCGATTTGCATAAAATTATTTGTCACCTGCATGGACAGTGTCATCATTGCGCAAGTGTAACATGGCAGATACTGTTTATTTCACAGATGTGCGTGTTTCTTTGCGTATCCCTATCAAATAATGAGCAGTACTCACGTGACGAGGACCGTTTTCCCTCCGATGGTGATCGATGATCCTGAATCCGCAATCAACATTGACATACCCGGTGCTTGCTATTGTAATCACATTGATATGCGACGGGAAGCATCCGTAGCACTAAACTTTTCTCACATCAGTTTCCCCGCACCAAATGTCTGAACCGTTGCTGTATCTGTGGTCACAATGTTGGAGTCTAATACTATCATAATGTCATTACACACAGAGATGTCTTTGTGTCAGTTTATCACTCTGTCTGCCTCTGCACAGAATGCCCATCGACCCAGCCATTGAGAAAGATCACCAACTGCAAGAGCGGACACCAGAGAGCCCACTGTCTTCATCAAGAGACATCAAGTGCTGGCAGGAGTAAGTGTCAGTTTCTGTAAGAATATAGTTTAACAGTTTTTCCATCTGTGTTGGTTGCAAAATATCTGTGATTCTAAGGTGCATCATTGTTTACAGCAAATCTCGAGGAGCCACACGAGAGCAAAGCTGTAGGAGATAAAGATTTTGAATATGTCCTCGCTACATCTGATAGATATTACCTGTGAGGGGCAGAGCATCTCCTGGAGGTTCAACGCACACGGTAATGTACAGTGCCTTGCAAAAGTATTCACCCCCCTAGAACTTTCCCACATTTTGTCACGTTTTAGCCACAAATGTAAATGTATTTTATTGGGATTTTATGTGACAGACCAGACCACCACAAAGTGTTGCATAAGTGTGAAGTGGAAGGAAAATGATACATGGTTTTAATTTTTTTTCTACAAATAAAAAACATAAAAGTGTGGTGTGCAAAAGTATTCACCCCCCTGAGTCAATACTTTGTAGAACCACCTTTTGCTGCAATGACAGCTGCAAGTCTTTCGGGGTAAGTCTCTACCAGCGATACACATATAGAGACTGAAATATTTGCCCATTCTTCCTTCGCCCCAGTCTCAAGTCTTTTGCAGACTCCTAACAGGTTTTCTTCCAAGATTGTCCTGTATTAGGCTCCATCCATCTTCCCATCAACTCGGACTGGCTTCCCTGTCCCTGTTGAAGAAAAGCATCCCCACGGCATGATGCTGCCACCACCATGTTTCACAGTGGGTATGGTGTGTTCAGGGTGATGTGCAGTGTTAGTTTTCTGCCACACATAGTGTTTTGCATTTAGGCCTAAAACTTCAATTTTGGTCTCATCTGACCAGAGCACCTTCCTCCACATGTTTGTTGTGCCCCCCACATGGCTTGTGGCAAACTGCATGGCTTTGTTTCAACAATGGCTCTCTTCTTGCCACTCTTCCATAAAGGCCTGATTTGTGGAGTACATGACTAATAGTTGTCCTGTGGACAGATTCTCCCACCTGAGCTGTGGATCTCTGCAGCTCTTCCAGAGTTACCATGGGCCACTTTGCTGCTTCTCTGATCAGTGCTGTCTTTGCCCTGCCTGTCAGTTTAGGTGGACGGCCATTATCTTGGTAGGTTTGCAGTTGTGCCATACTCTTTTCCATTTTCAGGTGATGGATTGAGCAGTGCTCTGTGAGATTTTCAAAGCTTGGGATATTTTTTCATATCCTAACCATGCTTTAAACTTCTCCACAACTTTATCCCTGACATGTTTGGTGTGTTCCTTGGGCTTCATGATGCTGTTTGTTCACTAACGTTCTCTAGCAAACCTCTGAGGCCTTCACAGAACAGCTGTAAATTTACACTGAGATTAGATTACACACAGGTGAACTCCATTTACTAATTAGGTGACTTCTGAAGGCAACTGGTTGCACTGGATTTTATTTAAGGGTATCAGAGTAAAGGGGGGTGAATACTTTTGCACACCACACTTTTCTGTTTTTTATTTAGAGAAAAAAAAAAAAAAATTAAAACCATGTATCATTTTCCTTCCACTTCATAATTATGCACCACTTTGTGTTGGTCTATCACATAAAATCCCAATAAAATACATATAGATTTGTGCTTAAAACATGACAAAATGTGGAAAAGTTCAAGGGGGATGAATACTTTTGCAAGGCACTGTATATAGTACCATACCACCACGCCTAAGTTGCCAGCCACAGGGTAATGCCCTGTACTTCATATTTGTGTCATTATTTTTCAGCGGTAATTGTGTCACTCACTCTGTCGCTAATACTTGTTGCATGTGCATTGAATGCTGAAATGTGTTCATCTAACAACTATAGGCTTTTACTTTGAAAGTGGAATTGTCAAATCCAGCCTGTTACACTACACTGGTTGCACATGTACATATGGTACATGTGTTTTGGAGACTGATTTTGCTATATAGTTTTTTTTCCCTTTACAGGTTTTGCCGTGGAGTGTCTGTTCAGGGCCAAGTTGAGTGTGACCACAAGACTGATGGGTCCTGTGATGTGTGCTACCTTTGTTTCTATGTCCTCTCCTGTCTTTTGATACAGATTGTGTCAATTGATCATGAAACTCCATTTGGAAATGTGTAATTTGTCTTAAACACTGCTGTTAACGGTTTGTTTGTTCACCACAGGGTGGCTGTGGGTAACTGTGACGTCACCACTTTGGTGTGAGCGCCATCCTTGGGCCACGCTAGTTCAGTTCATCCTTCAGTCCGTGAGGAGGAACCCAAGAGAGACATGGAAAAATTGTGCATCTGACTTGGTGGAAATAAAAACATACAGTATTTTAGAAGATTTTTCACTGCGTGTGAGATCTTTCTTGTTATACCAAAGAACATTATACAAAAGAAGACGACAGTTCAGATTTATTTGGAATGAAATACAGTCTAATCAATATTTTTGTTATTTGTGTTACTTTTGAAATGAAATGGTATCTTTAAACCCAACTACATTAGGTGCTCAGTAAACTTTGAAGTTGAGTGGACACTGGTGACTGTTGGCCCTGTGTTTCCAGTGTAATTTTGTGTGAAAGCAGTGATTAACAATTATGCCCCTTGATTATTATTTTATTGCATTACTGTATTGTAACATTTAAATAAATTCTGATCACTCTGACTAATGTTTATTGTGTAGCTGTGTCAATGTGTTACACATATTATCATGTATTTTATTTTAAATCTTTTATTTTTGTGAACATTCTCAAAACCTATGTGTAATATTATCCATGTATGTTCATATTTTTGTAAAACCAGTGTTAAATCGAATTAAGTATTTTTATGGTTCCGTGTCACCTGTTGCAGCGGGGAGACTTTAATTAATGGTACACAACAATGTAATAGTGACGTAGCTCTACCTGCCCGGCAAAAAGTTGGGATGCTTTTGCGCTGGAGACAGAGAGCGCCTGGCAGCCTGTGTGTGTCTGTACTGACTGTGTCCCTCGCCACTGCTATAGGTGAAGTTAATGTGCAGATCCTGATTCCTCCGCCGACCGCAAAGGGTAAGCCGGGAAAGGGGCGCCCGGTGCCACCGCGGTAGCCAGGCATAAGGACGTTGTCAAACGACACATCAAGACGACACATAGTAACGATGCATAGCAACGACGTTGTCAAACGACACATAGTAACGACGCATAGCAACGACGTTGTCAAACGACACGCAGTAACGACGCATCAAGACGACACATAGTAACGACGCATAGCAACGACGTTGTCAAACAACACATCAAGACGACACATAGTAACGACGCATAGCAACGACGTTGTCAAACGACACATCAGGACGATACATAGTAACGACATAGCAACGACACGCAGTAACGACGCATAGCAACGACGTTGTCAAACGACACATCAAGTCGACACATAGTAACGACGCATAGCAACGACACGCAGTAACGACACATAGCAACGACGTTGTCAAACGACACATCAAGACAACGCATAGCAACGACGTCAAACGACACATCAAGACGACACGTAGTAACGACACGTAGTAACGACGTAAAGACACTGTCAAACAACACTTAGTATAATACACAGCAAGACAACACAACATAACACATCATAATGACACTGTCAAACAACCCATCATAACAACACTTTGTCAAATGACACAGCATGACGACACGATGTAATGACAAAGTCAAATGACACAAGGACAGTTCAGCGTTTAATAGACATAGACAGTGCGCGTGTCAACATATTTTTGGCACAAATGGAACCCCATATTGCCCATCATTAATTGTCCTGCATGTCATGTGAGTGGAATAATGTTTAATAGCTTGTAGGTAATATTAATTAGCCTATTAATATTAATATGAATTAATATTATTACTTTCATGTTGTTGTAAGCTACTGTCATTACCGTCTGTCCTGCATCTCTCTCTCTCTCTCTCTCTCTCTCTCTCTCTCTCTCTCTCTCTGTGTCTGTCTGTCTCATTGTGTCATACGGATTACTGTTAATTTATTATGCTGATCTGTTCTGTACGACATCTATTGCATGGCTTTGATCAGCGAATATAATATGACTTGGAATGTAGGCTAAGCCAAACGCTGGCTCCGTTATGCAGCAGATCCAGTTGTGCCGCCGTCATCAGGAATGGACGTCGCTTCACGTGACGCTTCAGAGTAAGGCCGTCTCATGTCTCCGACAATGCTCGCTCAGTGCTCCTAGCACTAGCTCCTCGCATTTTTTCCTAGGTGGGAGGCATAGATATATATAAATAGATGCCGCATCCTGGCTTGTGGGATGCGTCAATACCGCCGCCATCTTGCCTAGGTGCTCTGACCGGTTCAGACCCATGTCAGACTCGGCAAAAATGCCACATTTTTGCTCTGCATTTGGGTGTACGAACGAAAGAAGTGTTAAAACCAAGCAGAAGGGAATAACATTCCACAGGTAAGAAGTTGTTTTACAATATTTTACTGTTAGGAACATGTTTAATGAGATATCTCAAAAAGTGATCCTTCTTTTAAGCTAATCAAGTAACTGTCCTGATCTGGTCCTAATGCCAAATTAAGCTAACGCTGTGTCACCCAACTTAAAGAAAAAAGGTTAACATTTATATAATATTAGCATACTTATAAAATTATGATGCTTTGTCAAACAGCTATGTCGGTGTATGTGTTATTCCAAACTGTCAACTATCTGTTTCATGGCACCAACGTGACATAACGCAGTATAACGTTAGTAGTTAACTTGTGGCCTGAATTGTAACTACAAATTATGTGGAACTGCGTTTTTCTGACACACTTATTTTGTGTGTAGTTTCCCAAAAAACACAGATAGGAGACGGGCATGGGTAGCAGCAGTGAGGAGAAAGGACTTTGTCCCGAGTGACTCCTCAGTCATCTGCAGCTGTCACTTCAGACCTGAGGACTTCGACAGGACTGGGCAGACAGAAAATAATACTAGCTACTGTACACTGTATTCTTTGTAAATATGACCTAATAATGTAAACAGTTCTGTGTCCAGGCTCCCATGAGCACTGTGGTGTTATACATATGAGATTAAAGCAAAATTTTGTGTAAACATGCAGCTCTAAGTCATTTATTTTCACTTGTACAAAACCAACATTTGTTAATCAGAATCTACACTGCAGCTCGGCACAACCCTGTTGATACACTATTTTTTGCACATTGTGTGAAATGTGAATAAACATTTATAGTCAAAATTAATAATTAAATGACATCATGGTGGGCATTGTACATCTAGTAAGAAAAATAATATTTATTACATGGGGAAAGTTTAGTTTAAATGTGTTGTAGAACTATTACTGTTACTTTATCTACATAAGATCAAATATTTTGGTATGAACAACTGCATTTTTTATTTAACCAAGTATCCTGTATCATAACTACATGTCTGACAATTGTAACAAACCAAACCATGAAAATCGGTTGAGAATTCAGCGAGTAATGATGATTTTAATCATAAATAATCTCCTGCCTCAATAGACATACATGCATTAGGCAGCGCGGCACCACCTGGGCAAGATGGCGGCCGCGTTGACGTATCGCTCCAATGAGGAGCACCGTTGAATGCGGCATCTACATATATATATATATGGGTGGGAGGGGCTAAACAGCTAGCAAAGTCGGCTAGCAGTAGCACTAGCAGTAATTTAAGAGACTTGGGACGCACCCTATATATATATATCTTTTTTTTTTTTTTTATTTATTTAATCAACACAAGGAGGTTATACAGAGTGTTAACTGAAAGTGATCTTAAGTCAACTTAATCAAATTACAGTGTAAACACAAAGAGTCATGTAAAGGTAGTATTACAAACATATATATAAAGTAACAAACCATATTCATCCATATTGTGAGCAGAAGAGGGTGAAATTAACTAATATAAACACATTTTATATTAAATCAGGGAATTTTAAGTATTTGATAAACAAGTCTGATATTTTTATGGCTTTGTTGTTTGATGATGTTGTTATTGTATTAAAGTATTGGTTGAGTTCATTTTCAAAGTATTTTCCATTTGGTTTTTTCTTTGCCCATTTTGTTTTGTGAATGTGAAATTTGCCCAGCATGATGATAGTCTGTGACAAGAGGGAAAGGTCGTGAGGTATGGAGGGGTTTTCAAAGTGAAAGAGGATGTGGCTCTCCTGGAGGCTGATCCTGTGTCCGGTTTTGTTATGGATTAGGTTTTGTATATGAGTCCAGAGGTTTTTACTGTAAAAGAGGTGGATAATGGTTTCTGGTTCTGTTTGGCAAAAATCACAGTTATAGTCTATGTTTAATTTAAATCTCTCCAGGGTTTTTTTTGCCGGATATAAATTATGACAGATTTTGTATGATATTTCTTTGACTTTGTTGTGAATGAGCCAGCCACGCCCCTCTCCAGTTTATTTCCCCATACAGTGAATTCCAGTAAGAGTTGGCTGCCGGTTGATTTGAGGGTTGAATGAGATTCCTGATGAATTTATTTGAGCAGATTTTAGTTGTTATATCTATGTTATGGATGAATAGTTTGGTATCATTTTTCTGTGTAAGAGGATGGAACTGGGAACCTTTCAGGAGCTGTAAAATTTCCATTGGTATTGTATTGGAAACTGTAGTGTATTCTGTTTGTGAGATTGTGAGTTGGTATTTATTGATAAATTGGTTGTAAGATAAGATTTGTCCTTGTTCATCAATTAACTGATTAACCCATAATATCCCCTGATCAAACCAATATTTGTAAAATATTGTTTTGTTTCTGTGCTGTATGTGTTGGTTGTTCCAGATGTAGCAGCTGGCTGGCGAGAAGCCGCGTTTGTAGATCAGCCCCCAGGAAAGCAACGCCTGTTTATGGAAGTTTGATAACTTAATTGGTATTTTGTCAATTTTAAAATTACACTTGAGTAAAAAATGAATTCCTCCTAATTTATTAAATAGATCATTTGGAATTGCATTCCACATACTGACATTTTCTCTGACGAGGCGACATAACCAATTAATTTTGAACATATTATTCATAGTTTCAAAACTTAAAACTTCCAACCCTCCATTTCCCCTCTGGTTACAGAGAATCTCTTTTTTTAGATAATGGGCTTTGTTTCTCCATATGAAATTAAAAAGCATTTTATCCAGTTCTTTACATATGTTTACAGGTAAATCTATTGACAAAGACATGTATACAGACCTTGATATTCCTTCAGCTTTAGCTAATAAAACTCTACCATAAATGGACAAATCTCGCATTAACCACATATTAAACCTTTTCTTTACTTGATTTATGATGGAGCTGAAGTTCAGTTCAGATCGATTGGACTGGTTGTTTATTGTTACGTTGTTGTAAGTAACTGTGTTCTTGACAGGAATACCACAGACTTCTGGCAAGCTACAGGTTTTAAGTGGCAACAATACAGATTTTCCTAAATTCATAGTTAAGCCAGATACATCATAGAATTCTCTAATACAATTCACTACTTTACTTACTTCTGTTTGCGTCTTAATAAAAATGGCAGTGTCATCTGCCAGTTGTGATATTTTAAATTCTCTGTCAAAAGCACAGATACCGTGAAAGTTTGTCATTTTAGCTTGTGTAGCCAACATCTGTGCTACAAGGAGGAACAGGTACGGGCTTAGAGGACAGCCCTGTTTTATTCCTCTGTCAATATTGAATCTAGGAGAGGTTCCATGTTGTAGTTTTACTGAGCTGTTGCATCCCTTGTATAAAGTTCCAATGATATCGAGAAATCGTTCTCCAAATCCAAAGGTATTGAGTGTTTTTACTATGAATTGGTGGTTTACTGTATCAAATGCTTTGTAAAAGTCAACAAACAAAACAAGACTGTCCTCGTTTATGTATTCATTGTAATCTATTAAGTCCAATATTAATCTTACATTATTAATTATACTTCTACCTGCCATAAACCCAGATTGTTCCTCATCAATAATTTCTCCCAATCCCACCTTTAGTCTCTGCGCAAAGATGGAGGCAAATATCTTAGCATCATTGTTTAATAAGGTTATTGGCTTCCAGTTTTCTATATTCATTTTGTCTTTATTTGGTTTGGGTATTAATTTTATAAGTCCTTGCTGCATAGAAGGTGGAAGTTTGCCTTTGGTGATTGATTCTTCAAAAGTACATGCAAGAAACGGGGTAAGGGCATCCTTGAAGCTTTTGTGGAATTCGCCTGTAATGCCGTTGTTTCCGGGAGATTTATTATCTTTTAGTTAATCTATAGCTTTAAGTATTTCATAATTAAAGATTTTTTGGTCACACAAGTCCTTAAGTTTGTTGTCAATTTTTTTAATATTTTGATTTATATTTTGACAATACAGATCCATTTGATTTTCATCAAGAGTTTGTCTGGAGTACAGTTTTTCATAGAAATTAGCCACGTAGTTAGAGAGTATTGATTCATCTTCACAAATCGTACCATTAATTTTAAGTTTGCTCACAGAAGACATTTCAGCATTTCTTTTTTCCAAGTTAAAGAAATACTTAGAGCAC
The DNA here is from genome assembly GCF_041903045.1 of Epinephelus lanceolatus. Taxonomy (NCBI): domain Eukaryota; kingdom Metazoa; phylum Chordata; class Actinopteri; order Perciformes; family Serranidae; genus Epinephelus; species Epinephelus lanceolatus. The sequence continues at coordinate 2,066,856 of NC_135747.1, forward strand.
TTCTCGCCTTGCTCTAGCCATTTTCTTCTGGATCTAATGAAAGCACCTCTAGCCTTTTCTTCATAAATTAAATCCAACGCAGATTGCAGTGAGGCAAGTTCATTGGCCTCATCCTCAGACGGGTTTTCTTTTTCAGTTAAGTTCATAATTTTTGTAACAATTTGGAGTTCTTTTTCTCTTGTTGTTTTAGACATTTTTTGCCCAATGCTATAGCCAATCTTCTGATTTCATATTTTAATAACTCCCAGGACTCTCCATACAGGTTGGTAGTTACTGCTCGTCTCCAGTACTTCTCAATAAGCTTTTTTATTTGGTTTTGAAAGTCATGATTTTGAATTAGTGTTTTATTTAATTTCCAATAGTCTGTGTTAATTTTTGGTCTTTTTGACAGGTTTATCCTAATTGAAATTGCTTTGTGGTCTGTGAAAATAGTGGGTTCAATGTCTGTTCTCTCTACATTATCAGTTGTGCTGGCTGAGACCAGCCAGAAGTCAATACGAGACTGTAAGGATTTATCTTTATTACTCCATGTATACATTTTATCATTTGGATGTTTATGCCTCCATATGTCAGTTAAGTTTAATCTATTACATACATTATCTAGCTCATTCATTGCTCCTTTATTTTTTTGTAGGAAATCTATCAATTTCATCATTCATAACTGTATTAATATCCCCACCCCAGATAATCTTAGCCAAAGGAAATGTTGACAACCATCCATTGATTGCATCTTCTATAGCCAAGAACAGGTTAACATTGTCTTTTTTATTATTGGTTGCATAAATGTTTACCAAAATAAATTGTGAATGATCTGTGTTTAATAACAACATAATCCATCGTCCCTTATCATCTGAAAGGTATTTAATAATTTGGCCTTTAAAGTTTCCCTTTAGGACAGCGACCCCTGCTGACTTGTTTGTACCAAATGAAAAACAGATGTCTTTCCCCCATTGATTTTTCCAGAATAAACTATCTGACTTTTCGGCATGTGTTTCTTGGATGAAGTAAAAATCTGCTGGTTTCCCCTGACAAAACAAGAACACCCCTTTCCTTTTTAAGTCATTTCTAATCCCCCTCGAATTTATGGATAAATATACATAGATATACATATATATATAGAAATAGACATGACTGGACTAACGACTTAAAAAAAAAAGCAAACAGAACGGACAAACAAACAAAAACTTTAACGAAATCTCGATCCTCTCTTAGGTCGAGATAAAAAAATAAAACTGCCCCCTCTCGGTGTTCGGGCTAAATCAAAATGTTCCTCTGTATAATTAGTGATATCTGTTCAGTATTTTAGTAAAGAGACAAGAAAAGCTTAAGTGTATAAGGCATTACATTTACTTTTTTTTTCGTAGTTTTGGCAAAGCCCTTTCAAGGTAATGCAAATGTCAGTTTACCGAGTTAGGTGCATTACACGGTTTCTCACACCGCCGGCATGCTCCGCCGCAGCTCCTCCGAGCCTCCCGATCTTCAGAACATTGTCGAACGAATCTAAAGCTACAGAAGAGCTACAGAGTAGACCAAGTGAGGGAATTCTCAAGAATTAACTGTAAAGCTTGAAAGCCAGCATGGATGAGCAGTCCTTAAAATGCTAATAAAAATAGGTATTTAAACATCTAAAAAAAAAAAAAAAAAGACCTTGTCCGAGTTTGATGACGAGACCTCCGGGTAGAATGGGTGTTCTTTTGTACTTTTCTGGACCGGAAACCATATCAGTCCCGGTTCCAGCTACCAATAGAATGCAGCATAAATCCGACAAGGAATGACCGGCTTGGATTGCCAAACGAATACGGCATAAAACCAGAGCCCTTGAATTGTCGCGTCATCTCCATTCACTCTAATGGGCCATTTTTTTCACAGCAATGGCGGTTTGCGGAGCCTCTCAATAGTTCCCGGAAGTAAGCGGCACATGCTAGCAGGGTTAGAGGGTTAGGGTTAGGGTTACACTATTGTCACATCACAAGTGTACAGCTGTAAAACCTCATGTTACATGTTACATGAGTGAGAGGGGACAGGGTACAGACCCAGAGAACAGTCAGGTGGGTAAAGAGTGGCCAGCTTCATTTTTGGGCAATTTCAATAGTCACAGGTGCGTTCAGATTTTGGTGCAGTACCTCAGCCAAACCAGCAGATAGGGTGCTTTCGTAGGCACTCCATCTGCTGGCAGAGCAGAGTTACTGCAGTACCTCTGCTCTGCCAGCGGATGGAGTGTTTTCCCACCAATCTTTTAGTATGTCCGAATGGACCCAACTTGTTTAGTAGGTAGGTGTAGTATCTAGTGGTAGTATGTAGGAGTAGTATGCAGTATGCCAGTGGGCCTTTTGGATGCAGCCCGGCTGTGTTGTACTTTTAATGGGTAAGATGTCCAAAGACTCAAATTTTACATTATCAGCACAACTTATTTAAATTAACATGTGCATTAAAGCTTGTTAGTGGATTATCGCCCATTAAATTAGTAGATTTATGTAATGTTAAAAGATAAGATAACAGATTAGGCTAGGACACTGTACATATTGTACACACCATACAGGTAATGCTAACCATGAACAGCCTGTTAGTTTTAAATTGTCTTCTCCTAAACCATTTTATCTAACATTGGGAAGTTAGAGTGCTTCCAGTCCTGTTTTTTTTGTGATTATTGATTATTAGCTCAGTTAAATATGATATTGCTGCGTGATTGTTGAGTGGAGGAGGTGAAATTAAACAAAAACGTAACTTATGGTCTGTTTTTTAGGCTTTGTGATTCCGTTGAGTATACCTGTCTATAATATGTTACAGCTCAGCTGATATTGCATTGATAGCAAAGTGAGAGGGAAGTTTGAGGACCTGAATGAGATTTAAAACACAAGATTAAGTAATTTTGATAAATGAAACATACCAGGCTAATTGGGGAATTATTCTAAATACCAAATGTATGTATATATTACTGTGTTATACATATGATCATGCTAAATATATATTCTATCACTATTAGATATTTAATCTTGTATATTTGTAATCTACTGTAGGAGCACTGGGTGGTGGCGGAGTAGTGATGCTGCAGGACCACTGTGTGAGAGAGGACGCTGCAGATAAGTGCTGAGTCGACCTTGGTGAGACTTAAAACTTAACAAGGTGTGTTTCAAGTAGTTCCAGAGATAAGGAATCATACTTAATATGTATTATACTGCATTTTATATTAATTATATAAGTAATTATATTGAATATATATGATATACAGTGTTAGGCAAGTTACTTTGAAAATGTAATACATTGCATATTACCAGTTATTACAATTAAAGCACAGAGAGCTTTAATTACAGTTCATTAACTTACAAATCCAGTAGTGGGTGATATTGCATAGTCTAATGAAGGCTCTCCTCTGGAGTGCAGATCTGACCTATTCACGCATTCACATGCAGTGGTTACAACTTTGTATTAAAATCCCCTGCTTATATAAATAACAGTGTGATGATATTAAACAATTAAATAGCCTAGACCTTTTCAAATAAAGAGATAACTGTGGACACAGGGACGACCAGACACAGGATCAAAGTCTGATAACTTATGAGATAGGGATGAATATTTGAGAGCCAGTCATATGAAACACAGTACGCAAATGCTGAGGTTAGCACAACAAAAGCAAATTGGCTTGCCAGTCAGTCACTATGACAAGTGCAAATTAATACACCAGAGCTGGTAGACCACCTGCTGGTTTCCAGTGTGCTGATCAGTTACAACAGCACCCAACACTGAAATATAAGTAAACATTTTAAGGAATTATACTGCAGTGATGCTGCGTGCCTCATGTCAGGAGTGCTGCAGGATGAGGACCATTAATGTTACAGTTCAGGAGTGGCAATAACAATGATGTTACAGGTCCAGGGGTGCATTGTGGTGCAGGGGCGCTCACAGCATGATGCACAAAGATGGTGGGAATTAAATTTGCTCTAAGCTTTGTCTTGCCCTTTTTGGTCTTGGCAAACTGGTCTGCACCAAAATGTGCCTGCAGTGACTTCCCACACACAACTCACTTTTGTCTACCCACAGACATATCCCATAGTGGTTGAATGCAAACAGTATTTGGGAACACTTTATACTTACTGAACATGTATACACTCATTACATATCCATGAGACAACTTCAAACAAATGCAATTAAAACTGATGCCACTTGTCATACTTGTGCCTTATCTCACAAGGCAACGTCAGACCCAGGCATATATACGTGTGCCTAACCATTTCTCCTCTTTCTTTTTTTTCTCAAAAACAACAGGGGGATGCAATGGAGCCTGAACTCACCCTGCAATGAAACAACCCCCTTACCCTGAGTCTCAACTCTGTGGGTTTTGCAAGCCTTTCCCTGTTCCTTATTTTTAATAAACCAAACACTGAGCTTCCCAATAGTGTGGTCTTTGTTTGTGGAAATCTGCTAATGCAGTATTTGAGAATGATAACCTTACATATTTTTGTTGTTGTAGTCTGCAGTGAGTCTCAGGTTACTCCTGCTGACTTAAGCCAAAAAAAATTCTCGTCTCTGTCAATGAAGAAATTGTGCATGTGTACCTCTCTCTCAAAACGACTGGAACATCCCCACACAGCACCATGGTGGAGACTGTACGAGAGGACAACACAGAAGGAAGGGCACAGACAAACTGCTTGACATCCAAGTCATGTTTCTGAGTTTATTAAAAATTAATTTGTTATAGTAAATATGTACATAGTAAAAAGACAAAGACACATAAAATATATATGTCTATAAACTACTGCTGCTGCTGCTAGCCCAGTGACCCATTGTGCTGTCACTTAACAGTCATTGGTAGTCACCTGTCGTTGGTCTCCTTCTGTCCCACTGAAAGTAATTAAGATAACATTAGTTATAAATCATTACAACCATTACATTATCAATAAATGTTAGGATGTGATTAGTCTTGACAACCATACAAGACTAAGGACAGAACTGAAAACATAATTTAAAGCAATAAAAGCAACATGCTGTTTCACCAAGGTAAGGAAAGACTAACATATTTAAACAAGGCAGACAACAATATATGTTATATACACATTACACATAGTTATACTGTGTAATGATACATTTCTACCATATAATTATGCTATGTCATTAATATACTTATACTGCACATCCCTTATATTTAAACTGTGCACTGTGTACATACTGTGTAATATTCCTGTGTGCAATATTTTGCCACTTCCTGTGGGATATCTATACGTTCCTATATTTTTACAGTAAAAATACTACACATCATGCATATTACACTCATCCTGTGCAGCTATTAATCATGAGCATACAGTATCTGTTTCAGTGAAAGGTGTATATGGATTTTCTATTATTTTCATTATGTCTAATTTGTATTTAAAAAAATATTTTATCCTTTTTCTATTGCCTCTGCTCTGAGCTCTGAGCTGCTGTAACGTGAATTTCCAAGGTTGGGATTAATAGGGTCTTACCTGTAGCGACTTCACAAAACAAAGAGTCGCTGAGAGGCTGCAGCCGGGCCTTTCCTTTGTCTGACGCGCTTAACAGGAAAAATCACTGAGATGCGAAAAAAAATAAGATTAACTTTTTATTAACGAAAAAGAAATAATCAACTCATGATACTGTGCACAAACTCATAATCAAAGTGATCACAGTGATCGAAGAAAATAGCGGTCAACAAAAAATACGGCGACCCTGCTCACCCTCTCTCTCTCTCTGGCCACACAGGTGAGCAGGTGCCTATATTAACCTAATATCCCCGCCCATATCTATATGACCTACTTCCCTCATCAACATGATCACAAAAAAGCCTAAATAATATCATAAACAATAACAAACACCAATATTTAAATTTAAACTGTCATACACCTACAAAAATACCTCTGAATTCATTCATGGCTCCTACATTCCAGCCCCTAATTATTAGGTTATTAAACATAATAATTACCCACATTTATATTGATACAGACATGAAACAATTAAAAGCATAATATTCAAAGTCCATAATACATATATTGTCTTCTGTCTTCTTTCTTCCAGAGTCAAAAGTCAATAAAGCCAACAATCAGGCTAAGTCAAAAGGATTTTAGCCATCATTCTATGACAAGTCTGTCAGTCAAAAACAAAGTCAAGCTGGGGGTCAAAATGTCACAATGTTCAGCAGCTGCTCCTTATCCACCTTCAGCCTCCTGTAGTAGACAGATCTTTGTTACTGGACGATCCAGGCAACTGCTCTTTGTTCTAATCCGCACCTGACGCACAAATCCTCTTCTGTCTGGAAAGGTTTGAAAAACTTTTCCCATAACCCAGGAATTTTGAGGTGCCGTGTTGTCCATGATAAGCACAACATCTCCAGGGACAATGTTGCGCTTCACCCTGGACCATCTCTGACGCTCCTGCAGTTGTGGTAAGTATTCTTTAACCCACCTTTTCCAGAATAAATCCGACATGTATTGAACCTGCTTCCATCGCCTGCGAGCATACATGTCAGCCTCCTGGCAGTCTCCTGGTGGTAAAGATGGTAAGATTTTCAACAGCAACAGGTGGTTTGGTGTCAATGCCTCCAGGTCGGTTGGATCTGTAGATGCTTTGGTAATCGGCCTGCTGTTGATGATGGACTCCACCTCACAAAGAACTGTGTGAAGGCCCTCTTCATCCAGATTTTGCACATTTAAAGTAGAGTTTAGGACTTTCCTCACAGACCGGATTAACCTCTCCCAAGGTCCTCCATGATGTGAGCCAGCTGGAGGATTAAAGGTCCATTTAATTCCTTTCTGAAGAAGTGCATTATTAATCTGTGACTGATTCCATTGCTCAATGGCTGTTCTCAACTCAAGCTCTGCTCCGATGAAGTTTGTCCCATTATCTGAGCGCAGTTCCTGGACTTGACCTCGTCTTGCTATAAAGCGTCTGAGTGCATTTATGAAGGAGTCAGTATCCAGTGAAGGTGCCACCTCAATGTGAATTGCACGTATGGCCAGACAGGTAAAAATAACGCCATACCTCTTCACAACACTCCTTCTGATCTTCACTTCAAACGGTCCAAAATAGTCTACTCCAACACGAGTAAACGGCGGCTCATTTGGAGTCACTCTTTCAGCAGGTAGGTCTGCCATCTGCTGGGACACTGGCTGAGCATTCAGTCTTCGACAGATGATACACTTAGACAGAGCTCTCCTTATGGCTGTACCAGCCCCAGTGATCCAGTACCTCTCCCGCAGTTTGGCTACCATGTGGTTACGGCCACCATGTCCCACTTCTTGATGAATATGCCTCTGAAGAATGTCTGAGATATGGAAATCTTTAGCCAGAATTATGGGATGTTTAGCCTCTGCAGGCATAGACAACCTGCTCAGCCGACCACCAACTCTCAGAACACCATCTTCGACCAGTGGGCAGAGTTTATAAATGTGGCTATGGCCCTTAACACTTTTGCCATGTTGTAGCCTGGAGAATTCCTCTGGAAACTCCTTCCTTTGGCAGAACCTGATGATTTCCAGTTCAGCCTTCTCCAGCTCCTCCACTGACAGATAACTTGGAACTGTCTCCCTTTTGAAAGCATCCATGTCCTTCCTCAACGAACATCCTCGTTGTATCACATCCAAATCAGACTGTGCAAGCTCAGTGCTCAACTCTTTCCTCTTCTGGCAGCAGGCCAAGAGCCAGTTCTTGAATCTCAATATCCAAGCCACCGACTTTTTCAGACCAATCCAAGATGAGAAATAACTGATCATACGCGTCACAGCATCAATCTCTTCTCTGGCCTGTACAGCATTCACTGCAGCAGCTTTCTTGACCTCAGGGTCATCTGATGGAAGCTGGTGAACATCCTCAGGATTAACAGGCCACACACGCTCAGGTTGACAGAGAAAAGGTGGACCTGACACCCATGTCCGATTTTTGAGGAATGCATCCACTTTCAAGCCTCTAGAGGCCACATCTGCTGGGTTGCTTGCAGTGTCTACATACCTCCATTGAGAAGACTGTGAAACTTTGAGAATTTCTGAGACCCTGTTGGCAACAAAGACTTTGAACCTGGAAGTCTCATTCTTGATATATTTGAGCACAGATGCACTGTCTGTCCAAAACACTGAATCCTGAAGATCCATATGTAGCTCTCTCCTCCACAGAACATCAATGCGGCTTGCCATAGTGGCAGCGATGAGCTCCATACGAGGGATGGTAACAGACTTAAGTGGAGCCACCCTAGCCTTTCCCATGACAAAAGCACTGTGTACCTGTGAGTCTTTGCTATGCGACAGCAGGTAAGTCACTACCCCATAACCATCTTCACTTGCGTCACAGAAATGGTGCAGCTGTGCCGTGGTCGTCTCTCCAAAGTTTAGTGGTTTCAAGCATCTCATGACGTTAAAATCCTCTAGATGGCACAGTTCCTGCAGCCAAGTCATCCACTCATTAGCAACTGGTTCAGGTATGATGTCATCCCAGCCAAGTGATCTCCTGCACAGATCCCTTAAGATTTTCTTAGCCGACAACACAACAGGGCTCAGGATTCCAAGAGGATCGTAGATGGAGCTGACAGTTGAGAGAATTCCTCTCCTGGTGAGTGGTCTGTCCTTGATGATGATCTTGAACTTAAAGGTGTCAGACTGAATGCACCATTCCACACCAAGCACTCTCTCCACTGGTAGCTGATCCTGATCCAGGTCCAACCCTTTCATGTCTGTGGCTTGTTGACTTTCAGGTATTGCAGCCATAACCTCACGTCTGTTGCTTATCCACTTCCTAAGCTGGAAACCACCCTTTGCACAGATGGAATCAAGGTCGTGATAGAGAGACACAGCTTCCTCCTCTGAAGACACCGACACCAGACAATCATCCACATAGAAGCAATGTAGGACCTTATCAATCACTTCTTGGCTGAATTGTTCTTCATTATCTTTTGCACATTTCCTGAGAGCAAAACTGGCGCAGCTGGGAGATGAAGTTGCCCCAAAGAGATGCACCATCATTCTGAAGTCACTGAGATCTTGATTTAAATCCCCATCGGACCACCAGAGAAACCTCAACAAATCAGCATCTTCAGCTGGTACCCTTACCTGGTGAAACATGGATTCAACATCTGCCATGATCACCACTGGTTCTTTCCTGAACCTAGTCACCACCCCAATCAATGAACTGGTCAGATCCGGTCCTTGTAGGAGCTGAGCATTTGAGAGATGTTCCTTGGAAACTTGCTCCACAGTCAAAGACAACTCTGATCTTCCTCTTTGTTGGATGGTAAACGCCATGGTGGGGGATATACCAAACCTTGCCATCACAGCGTTCCAACTGCTCTTCAGGCACTCTTTCAGCATAACCTTTGGCAACCAGATCGTTCATGAAGGCTGTGTATTCCGCATGGAATGATGAGTCCTTCAGAAGCCTCCTCTTCAAGTACTTGGCACGTTGCTCAACAATTATCCTATTATTTGGCATACTGAGTTCCTCATTCCTTAATGGTAAGCTGATCTGGTAATGGCCATTCACTTGCTTTGCTGAGTTTGTAACCAAGTCCATAAACTTCTGATCCTCTCTTGACGTTCCAGGTTGCTCATCCACACTGCATTCAGGGAAATCCACCTTGAACTGCTGCTGCCAAAGTTCATCCAAATTCACAACTGACACTCTGTTCACTGATAACTCTGGCTGCTCACAATCCATTGCTTCCTCACTTTCTCCATTTAAAGGTCCATTTACAGTCCACCCCAGCATTGTCCTGATTGCATAGGGCCCACCATTTACGCTGTGAATGACTTGCAGTGGTTCCAAGGCCTTAGGAACATTTATCCCAATCAGCAGCTCAATCCCTGCATCTATCTCAGGCAAATGAACATGTTTCAAATGTGGCCATCCCTGAAGATCCCTCTGTCTTGGAATATTCCCACTGTGGACAGGCATACACTCCTGTGTGAAAGTTTTGGGCAGCTCGCAGAAATGATCACAGTTTAAGCCAGCCACCTCCAGTCCTGACACAATATGGCTGCTTACCACCCTTTCCTGTCCCATGGTCCGCAAGAGAATACGTGCCTTCTTTCCTGTGAGGTCCAGCTTATGCAACAGTGCCTCCGTGCAGAATACTGCTGTACTTCCTTGATCCAAGAAAGCATAGGTGGTAATGATTTTGCTGCCCTTCTTCGACTTAACTTGTACAGGAACTATGGGAAGTTTACAATCGTGATCACCAGCCCCAGTGAGACCACTTGACACCAAGGTGCTGTCCACTGCTTTCTCTGATTTCCCTTCTGTTTGATCAGAGTCCTTTACCTTTGCCTTTGGAGGGATATGAAGAACATTTGGATGTAGTAGACCACACTTTGCACAAGAAATACGTTTTCTGCAATCTTTGCTGATGTGTCCTATACACAAACAGCCAAAACAGACACCCTTTTCTCGTAAGAAGCCTATCTTCTCCTTGTGGGGTCTTTTCTCCAACTGAGGACACGAATCCAATGTGTGTCCTCCTCCACAACAAAGACACATCCTCCTTGCAGCTTGAAGTTGTTCCTTCTCTTTGGTTCTAGGCTGAGTTTTATTTTCTACAGGAACTGCAGTGGTGGCAAAGCTGGTTCCTTTCATTCCAGAACAAGGCTGTTGCTTGAGTTTGTTTACACCTTTATTTATTGTTGTTGGGGGAGCATCCTGTATATTTCCAAACACTGGGTCAGTCAAGATTTTCACTTGTCTCTCAATAAAATTGGTGATGTCACTGAATGTAGGTCTCTGGTTGCGCCTCTCCTGCAGCTCACAGGCTACAGTTCTCCACTTGTCTCTGAATTTGTAAGGCAACTTCCTTATAATGGCGAGCATATTGGCAGGCAGGTCTAGCTCATGCAAATATTCCACCCCTTCCATGGCATTAGAACAGCCTCTGAGGAAAAGACTGTAGTCCTGGAGAGCCTTTACATCCTCTGTTTTGATGGGAGGCCATGAAAGAGCCCTTTTCATATATGCAGCCGCTACTTTCTGTTCATTCCCAAAATGCTCCCTCAGTAGAGCTTTAGCCTTGACATAGCCCCTCTCTGGGTTAAAATGCTGGCAGCTTCTAACCAGTTCCTTAGGGTGACGTCTAGTGTACTGCTCCAGGAAATAGAGTCTGTCACTGTAGTTCTCAGTGTTTCTTTCCACACCATTCTCAAAAGCTTTAATAAACGCTTGATATTTTAATGGATCACCATCAAAAATTGGGATCTCTCTCTTTGGCAACGATGAGAGGCATTGCTGTTGTATCAAAAGCGTAGTTATTTCATTTTGCTTCCTCATAATTCCCAGCATATTGTTGTGATCCTCATTTTTTGATCCAAATCCTGCATTCCATATATCTTCATTTTGAATTTGGGTGTTCTCATTTAGCACGGTGATTCACTGAATGTTGTTTGGGTTCATTAACTGACACAGGCTCAGAATGAATGAACTGAGGTGCAGTTTTCTCTTTAGGCCTTGCTCCTGGATCCATGTAATTATGTTTGGTTTCCTTTTGCTTCAGTGACATTTGTGGAATAAATGCATTTGCATTAACATTGAGAGCCTTTGGTTTTGATTTTCCTTTTTCCAGGTAAGAGTTCATTCCATCAGAACGCTTGGCTAAAGAACCCTTTCCACTTAGGATGCTCCGAGATCGTAACACATTTAATTTAGCCATGTGCGCTGCAATATCTTCATCCAGTTTTAGCTGCTCTTTCTTTCTCCTCAGCCGTTCCTCCTGCTCCTCCAGTTCATGTTTGTCCTTCAATAGTTTCTGTCTTGCCATTAATGCTGCCAAGTCAGCCTCGGCTTTAAGACGTGCAGAAGAAGCAGTAGAAACAGCAGACTTTCCTCCAATAGCAGAGTTGTTTCCCACATTTGATACACTGTCACTCGGTTTTATGTTATCTTGCATGCCCTCTGTCATGATTATGGACGCAGCCTGAGTTGGTGCCTGATGTTCATCCTCTGTTGGACAATGAAGCACTCCTTCACTGACTGCAGCAGGATCCGATTGACCAAGACTGTTATTTTGTTGTGGCTCCTCAGATTCACTCAGCCACCTTTTAACATCCTCTTCAAATGTGTTACTATATTTCATGATGCCGGCAAACCATTCATTTTGTTTGTTTTGTTCGTCCTCAGGCAGTAGAGGAATCAACACATTATGTGACATGTTAGCATTCTCACAAAGTTGAATTAAATTCTCCAGATGAGGTTGAACATGTGAGATATTTTCCTTGCTTTTCATATGCGTTTTCATTTCCGGTATAAGCCCTTTTATTTTATTCACAATGATTTTGCGTTCATGCTGAAGTTTTTCTATTTTATTTACCCAGGCCTTGGCTGTGAGTTTAGTTTCTCTTTTCCCACACTCCATTTCAACACCAGCATTTGTTTCACTCATTTTTGTACTTTGATTTCACTTTGATTTTTTCAGTTTGTGCCTTTAAAACACATCCATTTTGATTTTTTCAGTTTGTGCCTTTAAAACACATCCATTTCAAAACTTGCAACAGCAGCATTTATTGACTCATTTTCTCCATTGATTTCCTTTTCGATTTTTTCCAATATATTGTTTGTGCATTTAAACCACATCCACAGAAGAAAAGGAAGTTCATCCAATAATCATCATCCCACGTAACAGCAGAGCAGCAGCAACTTCAGAGCGACAGAGCGAAGATTCACACATTTATAGCATGGAGATAAATTCAGCACCAGTATTGCAATAATGATAACGCCGGTGCGCAGAAGGATTCAGTCCTCAATCCATCACGCCATCCATCACAGTATCTGTTTCAGTGAAAGGTGTATATGGATTTTCTATTATTTTCATTATGTCTAATTTGTATTTAAAAAATATTTTATCCTTTTTCTATTGCCTCTGCTCTGAGCTCTGAGCTGCTGTAACGTGAATTTCCAAGGTTGGGATTAATCTTACCTGTAGCGACTTCACAAAACAGAGTCGCTGAGAGGCTGCAGCCGGGCCTTTCCTTTGTCTGACGCGCTTAACGGGAAAAATCACTGAGATGCGAAAAAAAATAAGTTTAACTTTTTATTAACGAAAAAGAAATAATCAACTCATGATACTGTGCACAAACTCATAATCAAAGTGATCACAGTGATCGAAGAAAATAGCGGTCAACAAAAAATACGGCGACCCTGCTCACCCTCTCTCTCTCTCTGGCCACACAGGTGAGCAGGTGCCTATATTAACCTAATATCCCCGCCCATATCTATATGACCTACTTCCCTCATCAGCATGATCACAAAAAAGCCTAAATAATATCATAAACAATAACAAACACCAATATTTAAATTTAAACTGTCATACACCTACAAAAATACCTCTGAATTCATTCATGGCTCCTACATTACCTAACTAGTAAACTAACACTAATCCTCAAATATTAGCACATTTTACTTTAAAAAACAACCTAAAGATGTAACTGTTTATGGCGTGCTACACATATATTATAAATCAATGTAGTTATTGACAGCTACTTACCAAAAATCGGAGTTCTGTCTCTCAGTATTATGTATTTAAACGGCCCGCCAGTAACTTCCGGGAACTATCCGAGGTCTACATGAGTCACGTGACGCACAAGCATTTTGGACTTCCGTTGTCGCAACTCTAGCCGTTTCTCAATACTCAAGTTCGGCAGTTCGGAAACATTGCCAGAAATGTACATAAATAGCATCCATAATTGTTCTTAAAGTGGGGCTATATTGAGCCTCTCAAAAATACAGTTTGTTTTCATGGCTTTTTTATTTTTAATGTCTTTTATTGTTATTGCATATTGGTGGATTTCTTGGTTGTTCCAGACTGGGTTTTGATTCTGCCCATTTTTTTGTGGATATGGAATTTAGCCATAAGCAGTACCAGTTGTATGAAGAATGTTGTATTTTTATCCATTTTGTTGTTTTCAAAAAAAAATAAAAATGTCCTTTTCCTGTAAAAAGATCGTTTGTCCAGTTGTTCTTATATGAAATGTTGAATGTCAGTCCAGAATATTTTAGAGTACATACATTTATAAAACAGGTGTTGTATTGTTTCGTTTTCTCGTCCACAAAAAACACAAAGAAAGTCCATATCAATTTTAAATCTTTCCAGAGTCTTTTTTGCTGGATAAATGTTGTGCATTATTTTGAAAGACACTTCCTTTACTTTGTTACCAATACAGAACCTTTCACCAACTAACCATGCTTTGCACCAATTGATGTCACCATATAGGGAGTTCCAAAAGGATTGCCCTGGTGGCAGAGTTGTAATTTGCAAACAGTTTCTAATGTATTTATTGGAGCATCGTTTCTTTGTAATATCTATCCCATCAATGAAAATCGCACTGTTAAGTGAGTCCTCGTTGGAGACTCCTGAGCCTCTGAGGAGGTGCAGTATGCCCCTTGGTACAGCATCATAAACAATAGCATATTCTTTTGGTGAAACTGGTAACTGAAACTTAGAAAGAAATTCATCATAACGCAACAGTTGTTCTTCAGTATTAAGAAGCTGACTTACTAGAGCAATTCCATGGTCAAACCGTTTTCGATAAAACAGTGACTTGTTTTTGTATAGAATACTCTCATTGTTCCAGATGTAAAGGTTAGTTGGTGAGAAGTTATGTTTATAGATCAGTTTCCAGGCGAGTAGAGCTTGTTTGTGGAAGTTAGATAGTTTAATAGGTAACTTTTCAATTTTATAATTACATTTCAATAAGAATTTAATTCCACCAACACCATTAAACACATGTTTAGGGAAGGTGTTCCAGATGTTGTCATTCTCTTTGCAGTGGCGGTTCTAGGCCAGTTTCAATGGGGGGGCCAAGCTAGGGCCAGTCCTTTTGATACAGGGGCACATACAAGTACGGTCAAATATCTAAGTCTGAACAATAAGATATATATAAGTGTAGGGGGGTCCGGGGGCATGCTCCCCCGGGAGAAAATTTTGTATTTGATTTAAAGGCATCAATCTGGTGAATTCTGAGAGCAAAGTTATGATGGCAGAATATGCCTAGATTTCAACATCTTTGTGCTTTTTATGTGTGAAAAATGTTCTATTTTTACTGATAAAAACACTAGTGGTATGTTATGGTGATGGGTTACACTTAAAATACGGCTAAGTATTAGGGGTTAAACATTTCAGTAATCAAAAGAAAAATGACTGATATACTGATCTGCCTCTGGAGGGCTATTTTAATATTTAAAATCATGTGCAGACAAAATATCCTTTTAAAACTCTCACACTCACAAGTACAGTTCCAGATACGCAAAACAATACAAAATACACAAAACGAAAGGAAAACAAAAGGTGAGATTCAAATAAATTACACACAAACAGGCACAAATTACTGCTTTCCTCCCTCCCTCTCGATTTGCAAGTACAGCACCCTGAATCAGAGCATTTCAAAAGCCCTCTGGTAATTGAATGCCTCTGGGACAGGCCCATTTATGGCAACCCACTGGATCCGTGACGTGCGAGATCCGGCCGAGGCGCGGGTGCCGGAGCTAATAGCAGCCATTCAAGAAGCTGCTCCACCAGCCGCGGCCTAGAAGAGGCTCGGCGCTCCGCTCCGCTAAAATTACGCGCCAGGTCTATTTCTGACGGCGCGTCAATTTGCACAGACCAAATGAGTCAAACAGGAAGTCAGGCGCAGAAAAGACGAGAGTATCCGGTCGATTTTCAAAATAAAAGACCCATGAAAACTCTGGATCGTATTTCACATCGCTACATCAACATGATGTGACAGGCACGAGTCAAATGAAAAGGAAAACGTTTTCAGAGCTTACCTCAATGGTGCTGTATGTTGCCGTGCAGGCTCAGAGTTGTCTTAAATACAGCCACACAATTCTCTAATGTTTTCTGGGTGTTTTCAAGAATGCTCACGAAGTGGATGTCAGTATTCCTCAATATTCCGCTTAGAAATGCGGTCTGCTCTATCAACTCAGGCTCACATTAGCGCTAGGAGAGCGACGTCTGTGGTGAGGCCGGGGAGGGTGAGGGGGAGGGAGGGGGGAGCCGAAGAATTCTCAGGAGGCGCTCCAGCCGGTGCGCTACAGAGTGACGTTCATTTACCGGAGGCATTTTATATCTGGCCAATTTTTGGAGACTGTGGCAGGGCAAATTAGTCAATGTATGGGAAACAGTGTATTTAAACACTAGAAAACTCAGGCCCTTTTCCTTGTTGTGTGGTGTATTCTGCATGATTCACTCGGTGCGCCTCTTTAAGTGGTCCGACCGGCAACCTGTTGAGACGATTTACAACAACTTGACAACTTGTCAAGTTCGGACTTGGCAAGTCCACGCGAGAGTCCGGACTTCACAAGAACGGGAGGACGGGAGGACGGGAGTACAGTCATTTCTGCTTTTGGAACAGCAGCGAACTTGATGATGTCACCACCTCCGCCCGCCTTGGCTGTTGTACTGTGTTGTTTACATGCATTTAGAATAAAACAATATAAACACAGCCCAGCCCTGCGTCTTTTCATAGACACTGTAAGAAATTAATATGTATATGTTTTTAACGTTTCAACATAGGCTATATAACTGACATACAAGCTAAATAGCCAAAATATTTTCATAAAATGTCTTTTAAAACCTTTTCCCCGCAGCTGGCTTCTGATTATAATCAAAAGTCAAGTGCGGGGGGGGGGGGGGGGGAAGTTTGTGGAGAGTTGGTGGTTATTGTGATCGTGAGCATTGGCGAGATGGAAATCAAAAATCAATAACGGATCGGAGAAGGCGTCTTGGCGCAGTTATTGCAGCAAGACTGCTATGCAGGCTGAGGAGGAGGCTGCCCAGCTGAGGAGGCAGATCCCAGAAAGACAGCGGAGAATGAAGATGAGGATGAGGATGAGACGTGCGATGCTTGCATGTCTGTTCGATATGTTTGTCCAGTTGTGGACAAAGTACCCAGGAATATCATAACAAAGAACAAAAACTCAGTCACAAGAAAAAGTGCTGCATACCAAATCTGACTTGACTTAATTAATTCGTTATCTCGAGATAACAAAGACTTTTATCTCGTGATAACGACTTATTAATTCGTTATCTCGAGATAACAAAGATTGTTTTCTCCTGATAATTGTCAAGTCTGATTGCGAGCTGGTTAATGTGATCGTCCTGATTTCAGCCTACAAGAGCTGCCACTGGCTGGTCCAGGTGTCCCAGGGAGGTGAAAATGGCAGATCACCTTATTGATCAACGCATCAGGGTGTACTTTAATCAAGGTCTAACACAGGCAGAAATTGCATTGTGTCTTTCTGTTAGAGATGGCATTCAGATTAGTCCTCGTCATTTAAGGAGAAGACTAGTGCGGTTACAACTTCACTTCAACTTAAGTGATCCTGCTCATCGACGGGAAATCACATCATCTGCTATATGTGACGTACCTTATGCTTTTGAATGTGATATGCAGCCTGCCTGACTACATACAGTAGCCTTGGCATCTGGCATAGGCTAGCCTACACATTTGGCCATTATGAACGCACAGTGACCTTATGGATGAAAGCGATGTCTCGACCCTGCTTAAAGTCTTCATCAGTAGGTCAACTGAGAGAAGGTCCACTTTTGGAAATGCATGAAAGCCCTGAGTCAGGAGCGCAGACTTTTTTTTTCATTCAAGGTTACAAATAATGCTGTTATGTTCCTTAAATGGCTTGATTTAGTTAGCAATGTTTCATTTTCTTAACAATAAAGATGTCGTGTTCATCCATTCTAGTTCTCTTATAACTGCATGTTATAATAAAATAACTTCAAATCAAATCCTTAATCACTGATAAGTGTGCGTGCGTCCCCCGCCCCTCCCAACAAAAATCCCGCACCCCCTCTCAGAAAATAGTTCCGACGTCCATGGGTATTCCCCACACATGGGAAGATGTTTTAAGGTGGGGGGTTGCCAATGGATGAATGAATGAGTGACATCATTGTATTTTTTTTTCCTGCTGTATAGCGCATCGCACATCGCCACTCACTAGGCTACTGACTGGCTGCCATAAGCTACACACAAATAAAACATTAAGAAGTTCTAACAAATGCAAATTTTATTACATTTTTCCACAAGGAGGCCAACAGTAGAATCCACCACATGACAAAAGCAGACAAGAACTACTGTAGTTTGAGCGCTGTCCTTGGTGCTGAAAATGTCCCCGAGCCTGTTACAGGCAGTGGTTATAACAAAATCACTTAAAGCACTGTCCTTGGTGCTGAAGATGTAAAAACAAACAAATGTCTATACTCCAAAACTCACTACCTCTGATATGACGAACCAAGACAGTGTACACAGATAAAAAAATCAACATCAGCAGAAAAACTGACCAACAGCAAGCGGCGATCACCATGGCCAAATAACGTCGCATATCTGTAATAAAGAAATAATAACAAGACAGCTGTTGGCAACTAGCTGTTGCTGCTGCAGCTACTATTAAACGTGACTGGAATTAATAAACAAGCAGTAAATGCACAGTGGGGGTTATCTGTTTTCTGTATCGGCGTGACGCGCTGTGTTAATTGAGTGAATCGTCCGAGCCAGACGCGTGTTAATTTGAGTTTGATTTAAATTAATTACACTAAAGTTGTTGAGTTAAACTAACCATATGAGTCCTTTTCGTTTTTATACAATTTATTGCTGCATTTTGAAAGCAAAAAGAGTTAAGTTTTTTGGGGTTATGTTATATCAGGGGTCTCAGCTTGGCACCGTGAACTGTGCCTCCCGTGACCTGTAAAAGTAGCGTTGTGACATAAGCCTCAGTTTCTGTTGTTGGCGAATTGTTACAAGCTGATGAATTCGCTGGTCAAGGCAGACCAAACAGGTGAGATGACAGACAGATGGATGGTTTGTCTCTAACAAAATACTTTCTGTAGACGTGCTGCAAGAACGGATTAATGCTTAATACATCTGCAGCCAGAGCGCATTACGCTGTCAATAGGCTTTATGTGTGGGGAATACCACGATGTGTTACCCAAATAAGGGCGAAACTTACAACATATAAAACAAACTATCTGAAAAGTAACTATAGCTATCAAATAAATGTAGCTTGAGTAGAATGCACAGTATTTCCCTCTAAGTAAATGGAAATACCCAAAGTACATCAAATTTGTACTTAAGTACAGTAGCTACTTGAGTAAATATACTTAGTTACTGTCCATCACTGCATTTGTCTCATCATTATGCTTTCTGTCTACATTTTTATGGAGACTTGACAGTTCACTTGGTACACCTAGAAAAAACAACAGCAGTTTAATATTCAGTCTAACATTTTATTGAAGTGTTGAGTTGTAGATTGTGGTGCTGTTGAACTGTACTGGATTATACTGACAGCAGTTTGTCATTTAGTCTATCCTCACCAATATAAATGGGATCAAACAGGTCAGATGTTCAGAGGAAAAGTTTATTCAGCCACACTTCAGACATCAGGTATACAATTCATATCAGATAATCAATATTTAAAATGCTGTTGAATAAATACTACAATAAAGACAATTAATCTTTAAATACAATAAATAAATTACAATAAAGGAAGGGGGCGGAGTGAATATTGTCCCTCACTGCGGGGAGAGAGTCACAAGGGCAGAAGGCAAGGCGGCCGGTTCTATTTCTCCCTCTCTGGGAGCCGCACAGCAGCCCACCGCATCCATCCATCCATCCATCCACCCCTCCCTCCCTCGCGGCCCAGCCGCACGTACACCCCCGAGGCTCGGCTCTCTCCGCTGACAGAATGGTTTTATAGTAAGGGGAGGAGTAAAGGGAGGAGGGCGGGCTTTAGCGTGAACGGTTAGTGACGTCATTCGCCTCGAAAAAGAATCATTCGCCTCCAATGTAATGTAATGTAAATTCAAATGTAGTAACCAGGTTTCAAGCTGTAGAGGGCACTCCATACCACATTTTTAAAATAAAATGTAGATTTTCAACAGTTTGCACTAAACTGTCAAGATTTTGAGCAGGATCAGTCAGTAACACTACTATACAACCAGAAACAATGATTATCAGCTGAAAAAATGGTTTTAGGGTTTAGTTACTCTACGCATGAAAACACTACGTTCTGTGACAAAACAACAGTGACATATTGGTAATTATGGCTTACAATTGTGCGCCTTTCCCTCACTTGTCATTTTTCTATGATTGTTGCGAAATGCATGCTGGGATACCTGGCTGGCTGAAGTCCACACAAGTCTGCTCCGATGCATCCCCGGTGAAATGGGTGTGGCGAGAACACAGAATTTGGACTGAACTTGGAGTCCAAATTTGAGATCTTTGGTTCCAACCGCCGTGTCTTTGTGAGACGCAGAAAAGGTGAACGGATGGATTCCACATGCCTGGTTCCCACTGTGAAGCATGGAGGAGGAGGTGTGATGGTGTGGGGGTGTTTTGCTGGTGACACTGTTGGGGATTTATTCAAAATTGAAGGCACACTGAACCAGCATGGCTACCACAGCATCCTGCAGCGACATGCCATCCCATCCGGTTTGCGTTTAGTTGGACGATCATTTATTTTTCAACAGGACAATGACCCCAAACACACCTCCAGGCTGTGTAAGGGCTATTTGACCAAGAAGGAGAGTGATGGAGTGCTGCGGCAGATGACCTGGCCTCCACAGTCACCGGACCTGAACCCAATCGAGATGGTTTGGGGTGAGCTGGACCGCAGAGTGAAGGCAAAGGGGCCAACAAGTGCTAAACACCTCTGGGAACTCCTTCAAGACTGTTGGAAAACCATTTCAGGTGACTACCTCTTGAAGCTCATCAAGAGAATGCCAAGAGTGTGCAAAGCAGTAATCAGAGCAAAGGGTGGCTATTTTGAAGAAACTAGAATATAAAACATGTTTTCAGTTATTTCACCTTTTTTGTTAAGTACATAACTCCACATGTGTTCATTCATAGTTTTGATGCCTTCAGTGAGAATCTACAATGTAAATAGTCATGAAAATAAAGAAAACGCATTGAATGAGAAGGTGTGTCCAAACTTTTGGCCTGTACTGTATGTATAGCTAAATATATATACACTGTGTATTGTTTTTCGGCACTACCTTGTTCTCTATAGCTGATGTAACGTGAATTACTCCTGTGTGGGATCACTAAAGTTCTTATCTTAGCCATCTGAGAAGATCAGATACATTGTTTTTGGTGCCTAACTGTTTCCCAAGTATATTAGTGCGTGTGTGAATGAATAAACGAGAGGCATTAACGTAAATTTCTTTGTAGAAAGGCGCTTTATGAAATAAAGGCCATTTACATGTATTAGTTTACAGCGCAGCCTTGCCACATCCAATATGGCGGTGACGTTGACGTACGGCTCAGCGCTCGATGCGGCGTCTACCTATATATGTCTATGGTCCCAATAGGTTCGTTCGAGATGAGCCAGGCCTGCGCAGATTCGATCACCGGCAATCGGCGCAGGTTAGTTTTGGCCCAATTGATTTGGCCATGATAAGAGCTGTTCGAATTCTCTAAACACTAAGGAAAGGAGGTTCAATGCTTCCTTTCAGATCTCCTTTAGCATAGGATACATTGGACCTTCCTAAGCGATAGGAAAGGAGATAATTTAATCCCACAATGCTTTGCGGGAGCAATATTTAAAGCGACCGACTGTTCACGGAGACAAATGAATAAACCCGAAGACGTAGGAGAAGAGGAAGAACGAAAGAAGCGATGAAAGGAAAAGAAAAAGAACAACTGTCTCTCAACACGACTGAAAAGTCACGGCGATCACCATGTAAGTCACCGTTACATGAAGCTTTGCCCATCTCATGCCATAACTTGATAATATGCGTAACGTTATATGTTCCGAACTCTCAACAATATGTTAAACCCATGCGAACTATAAACGTCACACTACTGTTGTAACACTACCCAATTCAAGTTAATATTGTGGTGTAAGATACAGTCAGGTCCATAATTATTTGGACAATGATACAGTTGTCATCATTTTGGCTCTGTACACCACCACAATGGGTTTTAAATGAAACAATGAATACCTGCTTAAAGTGCAGACTCTCAGCTTTCATTTAAGGCTTTTTTCAAAAATGTAGTGTGAACCGTGTAGGAATTACAACCATTTCTTCACACAGTCCCCCGACTTTAAGGGCTCATAAGTATTTGGACAAATTAACATAATCATCAATTAAACAGTCAGTTTTAATACTTGGTTGCAAATCCTTTGCAGTCAATGACTGCCTGAAGTGTTGGACACATAGACATCACCAGATGCTGGGCTTCTTCCCTGGTGAAGCTCTGCCAGCCCTTTACTGCAGCCGTCTGCACTTCCTGCTTGTGTTTTGGGTGTTTTGCCCTCAGTTTTGGCTTCAGCAAGAGAAACGCATGCTCAATTGGATTCAGGTCAGATGATATGACTTGGCCATTACAGAACATTCCTTTTCTTTGTCTTAAAAATGTCTTTGGTCGCTTTTGCAGTATGCTTCAGGTCAATGTCCATCTGCACTGTGAAGCATCGTCCAATGAGTTTTGAAGCATTTGGTTGAATCTGAGCAGATAATGTAGCCCCAAACACTTCAGCTTTCATCCTGCTGCTCTTGTCAGCAGTCACATCATCAATAAATACAAGGGAACCAGTTCCACTGGCAGCCATACATGGCCATGACATAACAGTACCTCCACCATGCTTCACTGATGAGGTGGTGTGCTTTGGATCATGAGCAGTTCCTTCCCTTCTTCCTTCTCTTGTCTTCCCATCATTCTGGTAGTTGATCTTTGTTTTATCTGTTCATAGTATGCTGTTCCACAACTGTACAGGCTTTTTAGATGGTTTTTGACAAACTCTAATATGGCCTTCCATTTTCAAGGCTAACCAATGGTTTACATCTTGTGATAAACCCTCTGTATTTATTCTAGTGAAGTCTTCTCTTGCTGACAAGAGCAGCAGGATGAAAGCTGAAGTGTTTGGGGCTACATTATCTGCTCAGATTCAACCAAATGCTTCAAAAATCACTGGACGATGCTTCACAGTGCAGATGGACATTGACTTGAAGCATACTGCAAAAGCAACCAAAGACATTTTTAAGACAAAGAAAAGGAATGTTCTGTGATGGTCAAGTCATATCATCTGATCTGAATCCAATTGAGCATGCGTTTCTCTTGCTGAAGCCAAAACTGAGGGCAAAACACCCAAAACACAAGCAGGAAGTGCAGACGGCTGCAGTAAAGGGCTGGCAGAGCATCACCAGGGAAGAAACCCAGCATCTGGTGATGTCTATGTGTCCAACACTTCAGGCAGTCATTGACTGCAAAGGATTTGCAACCAAGTATTAAAACTGACTGTTTAATTGATGATTATGTTAATTTGTCCAAATACTTATGAGCCCTTAAAGTTGGGGGACTGTGTGAAGAAATGGTTGTAATTCCTTCACGGTTCATACTACATTTTTGAAAAAAGTCTTAAATGAAAGCTGAGAGTCTGCACTTTAAGCAGGTATTCATTGTTTCATTAAAAACCCATTGTGGTGGTGTACACAGCCACTGTGAGCCTTATGAATTCTCCTACTCATCTTTCCTTGACCTCGTGGCGTTTCCCACCGAGGTCAAGGAATAGTGATTAGGAATAGACGATAGAAGGGACTTTCCGACCGCAGCCACTGACTTAGAGGCGCGTTCATGTGAAGTGCGTGAGTGTGTGAGGGCTGTCCCATTGTCAAATCGTCAAGTCAGTGAGTCAGTGAGCCATTGAGTGAGCCCTTTATGCCCCCTTACCCAAGGCTATTCAAGAGAAGGCTGAGACACGGGGTCAAACATGGGGGGATTGCACACGCGCAGTAAAATGTGGTTTGCACTTCCTCAAAGGCTCAGTAGATGGCGTGAGACCGTGAAATAAGGGGGATGTTTGTTTCATGTCACTGAGGTGCCCGCAGTCGGTCCTGGGTCGCAAGGTGTTATTTACCGCATGTCATTTTCACAGTCAATCAATCAATCAATTTTATTTATAAAGCCCAATATCACAAATCACAATTTGCCTCACAGGGCTTTACAGCATACGACATCCCTCTGTCCTTATGACCCTCGCAGCGGATAAGGAAAAACTCCCCAAAAAAAACCCTTTAACAGGGAAAAAAAACGGTAGAAACCTCAGGAAGAGCAACTGAGGAGGGATCCCTCTTCCAGGACGGACAGACGTGCAATAGATGTCGTACAGAACAGATCAGCATAATAAATTAACAGTAATCCATATGACACAATGACACAATGAGACAGAGAGAGAGAGAGAGAGAGAGAGAGAGAGAGAGAGAGAGATGCAGGTAATGAAAGTAATAATATTATAGTTATAGTTCTGGCTACCGTGGTACAATATGTTGAAAGTATGTATTAATATCTGGCAGTATACATGTGTGACAATAGTCATATGTGTATAATAACAGTAGAAGTATGACTAATGACTAATGATGGCAGCAGCAGCAGGAGGCATCTGGTAGGACCACGGCAGCAGCACAACCACACACGTCACGCTGTCCAGGCACCGCTGCGATATGAGTTAATCTGAGAGACAGTGGAGCACAAAGGCTCCGGAGAAGAAGCCGAGTTAGTGACATCCAGAATGGCCGAGTTAGCAAGATGCAGTAATAGAATACGAGAGAGAGAGAGAGAGAGAGAAGGAGAGAAGGTGCCCGGTGTATTATAGGGGGGTCCTTGGCAGACTAGGCCTAAGTCAGCCTAACTAGGGGCTGGTACAGGGCAAGCCTGAGCCAGCCCTAACTATAAGCTTTATCAAAGAGGAAAGTCTTAAGTCTAGTCTTAAATGTGGAGACGGTGTCTGCCTCCTGGACCGTAACAGGAAGATGATTCCACAAGAGAGGAGCCTGATAGCTGAAGGCTCTGGCTCCTGATCTACTTTTGGAGACTTTAGGGACCACGAGTAACCCTGCGTTCTCAGAGCGCAGTGTTCTGGTGGGATAATATGGCACTATGAGCTCTCTAAGATATGACGGAGCTTGACCATTTAGAGCTTTATAAGTTAACAGTAGGATTTTAAATTCAATTCTGGATTTTACAGGGAGCCAGTGCAGAGAAGCTAAAACAGGAGAAATATGATCTTGTTTCTTAGTTCCTGTTAGTACACGTGCTGCTGCATTCTGAATTAGCTGGAGAGTTTTTAAGGACTTACTAGAGCTACCTGATAATAGAGAGTTACAGTAATCCAGCCTAGAGGTAACAAAAGCGTGGACCAATTTTTCTGCATCTTTTCGGGTCAGGATAGGCCTCATTTTCGCAATATTACGCAGATGAAAAAATGCAGTCCGTGAGGTTTGTTTTAAATGAGAATTAAAAGACACATCTTGATCAAATATTACTCCGAGGTTTCTTACGGTAGTGCTAGAGGCCAGAGCAATGCCATCTAGAGAAACTATGTCATCAGATAAAGAGTCTCTGAGTTGTGTGGGGCCAAGAACAATAATTTCAGTTTTGTCTGAATTTAACATCAGGAAATTGGTGCTCATCCAGGTTTTATGTCTTTAAGGCAGTTATGGAGTTTAGTTAATTGATTACTTTCTTCTGGCTTCATCGATAAATACAACTGTGTATCATCCGCATAACAATGGAAATTTATAGAGTGATTTCTAATGATGTTACCTAAAGGAAGCATATATAGAGTAAATAGGATTGGTCCGAGCACAGAACCTTGCGGAACTCCAAAACAAACTTTGGTACGTAAGGATGATTCATTATGAACGTCAACAAACTGAAAACGATCAGATAAATAAGATTTAAACCAGCTTAGTGCAGAACCTTTTAGGCCAATTAAGTGATCCAGTCTCTGCAGTAGAATTTGATGGTCAATTGTGTCAAACGCCACACTAAGATCTAATAAAACAAGTACAGAGACAAGTCCTTTGTCTGAAGCAATCAGAAGGTCATTTGTAATTTTAACTAGTGCTGTCTCAGTGCTATGATGCACTCTAAATCCTGACTGAAATTCCTCAAATAAATTATTATCATGGAGAAAATCACACAGCTGGTCTGCGACTACTTTCTCAAGGATCTTTGACATAAAGGGAAGATTAGATATTGGTCTATAGTTGGCTAACACCTCTGGATCCAGGGTGGGCTTTTTTAGTAGAGGTTTAATTACAGCTACCTTAAAAGACTGTGGTACATAGCCTGTTAATAAGGATAGATTGATCATATCTAATATATGAGTGTTAACTAAAGGAAAGACCTCCTTAAGTAGCCTAGTTGGGATGGGGTCTAAGAGACACGTTGATGATTTAGATGAAGAAATCACTGCGGTCAATTCTTGAAGAGAAATTGGGGAGAAGCAATCTAAATATATATTAGGTTTTACAGCTGTGTTTGAGGTTAGATAGGTACTATCTGAGGACAGGAGGTCATGAATTTTGCCTCTAATAGTTAGAATTTTGTCATTAAAAAAGCTCATAAAATCATCACTGCTAAGGGCTAAAGGAATACAAGGCTCAATAGAGCTTTGACTCTCAGTCAGCCTGGCTACAGTGCTGAAAAGAAACCTGGGGTTGTTCTTATTGTCTTCTATTAATGCTGAGTAATAGTTTGCTCTGGCATTGCGGAGGCCCCTTTTATAAGTTTTGAGACTGTCTGTCCAGATTAAACGAGATTCTTCCAGTTTGGTTAATCGCCAGTTCCTTTCAAATTTTCGCGATATTTGTTTTAACTTACGTGTTTGAGAGTTATACCAAGGAGCGAACTTTCTTTGCCTTTTTAACTTCTTTTTAAGAGGAGCTACAGAGTCAAGTGTTGTTCGCAGCGAGCCTACGGCGCTATCGACAAAATGATCAATTCGGGAGAGGTTAAAGTCGGTACGGGAAACCTCTGTTACTGAGGGACTTGGTATTGAATTTAACGACGGAGTAATCTTTTCCTTAAATTTTGCCACAGCACTATCTGATTAACATCTAGTATAGTAACTGTTGCTGAGTGGCGTGTAATCGAGTAAAAAGAAATCAAAAGTAATCAGATAATGATCCAATAGCGAGGGATTCTGTGGAAAGACTTTTAGGTTATCAATTTCAATTCCATACGTCAGAACTAGATCGAGGGTATGGTTAAAACAATGAGTGGGTTCATGTACACCCTGACTGAAGCCAATGGAGTCTAATAATGAGATAAACGCGGTAGCCAGGGAGTCATTATCAACATCGACATGAATGTTAAAATCGCCTACAATAATAACTTCATCTGATTTAAGAACTAAACTGGATAAAAACTCTGAGAATTCAGATACAAATTCAGAATACGGGCCAGGAGCACGGTACACTATAACAAATAAAAGTGGCTGCGAGGTTTTCCAGGTCGGATGTAAAAGACTAAGAACGAGGCTTTCAAATGAATTATAATCTAGTTTAGGTTTAGGGCTGATTAACAGACTAGAGTTAAAAATGGCTGCAACTCCCCCTCCTCGGCCGCTGCCTCAAGGAATGTGGGTATTATTATGACTGGGAGGAGTGGACTCATTAAGACTAACGTATTCATCTTGACACAGCCAGGTTTCAGTGAGACTGAGTAAATCAATATGATTATCTGATATTAATTTGTTTACTAACACTGCTTTAGATGATAGAGACCTGATATTTAACAGTCCGCATTTAATTCTCCTGTTTCGTCTTTCTGTCACAGAAGAGGTTTTAATTTTTATGAGGTTGTTATGCACAACTCCTCTTTGTTTAATTTTAGATTTAAATAATGTAGGTGGTCGGGGGACAGACACCGTTTGTATAAAACTATGAAAACTATGGCTGGGTAACTGAACTAGAAGCTCAGAGAGGCGTATAGGACTGCGGCTCTGAGTCCTGATCTCAACTCTGGGTTGTCAGGGGTTTAAATTACTAATAAAGTTTGCCAGGTTCCTAGAAATGAGAGCAGCTCCATCCAAAGTGGGATGAATGCCGTCTCTCCTAATAAGACCAGGTTTTCCCCAGAAAGTTTGCCAATTATTAACGAAACCCATATCGTTTGCTGGACACCACCTGGACAGCCAGCGATTAAATGATGACATGCGGCTAAACATGTCATCACTGGTCAGATTTGGGACGGGTCCAGAGAAAACTACGGAGTCCGACATCGTTTTTGCATATTCACACACCGAGGCAATATTAATTTTAGTGACCTCCGATTGGCGTAACCGGGTGTCATTGCCGCCGACGTGAATAACAATCTTACTGAATCTACATTTAGCTTTAGCCAGCAGTTTTAAATTTGATTCAATGTCACCTGCTCTGGCCCCAGGGATACATTTGACTATGGCCGCTGGTGTTGCTAACTTCAAGTTTCTCAGAATAGAGCTGCCAATAACCAGAGTTTTATCCTCAGCGGGTGTGTCGCTGAGTGGGGAAAAGCGGTTGGAAACGTGAACAGGCTGGTGGTGAGCCGTGGGCTTCAGCTTGGAGCTGTGCTTCTGGCGAACCGTAACCCAACCTCCCGGCTGAACGGGAGTTACCGGAGAACAGTTAGCAGAGGCTAAGGCTATGCTATGTGGCTCCACACCGGCTACAGGGGGCTGGCTAACTACCGCAGCTACTGAATGGTTTTCCATGGTGCGGAGCTGCGCTTCTAATTCACTAAGCCTCGCCTCCAACGCAACAAATAAGCTACACTTATTACAATTACCACTGTCGCTAAAGGAGGCAGAGGCATAACTGAACATTTGGCACACCGAGCAAGAAAGAGCAGAGGGAGAAGCCATCGCTAACTGTAAAGCTAATGTAGCTACCAAGGCTAGTAACGTGCAAACAACAGCTAAGAGATTAGTGAGAAAGTCGTAGAAAGGAGGAGAGCTATAAGTGCTTAAACAGAACCAGTGTGGGTTAAGACTTGAAGTAGACGTTAAAGCAACGTTAAAGCAACTGAAGTGAGAAAGCAGGGTAGCAGAATCCACCAGAGCAGTACAGAGACACTGTCACAGAAACACCGGAAATGACACAACTTGCTTACCGCAATACGTCAGCACGTCGTACGACAGTGTCGGATGGGTTATTATTGGACTGTCACTGGTGGCCTGTGTTGTGGGTGAGAATGACAGAGATGCAATTCCAACAACTTCAGGCAGCCGCCGTCCAAAAGTCCAAGCAGACCGCACCAAGCGCACTCCTTGATCGCCTGAGCGGATCCTGCGCTTTTTATCTAGCGCCCCTGCTATCACCCTCCAGCATCGCAGCTCAAGTTACACTGCGCATGTGCAATCCCCCCATGTTTGACCCTGTGTCTCAGCCTTCTTTTGAATAGCCTTGCCCTTACCGTAGGTCAGCATCGATGCGGACTTACGGTCAGGAACTTACCCACAGTTCATAGCGTTGTGACGTTAAATACAGGGGTTGCCCTCGGAACACCAGAAGTGTTAAAAAAACAACGTAAAACACGGTCAGCAGATCTGCAAACAATGGAAGGAGAGCGAAAAAAGAAGTTTACTTGTAAGTATCAACCTTGCTATTTACAACTATATGTAGTTTGTAATTATTGTAGTATGATGTTTCTGCCACATCTGATCCAAGAACATTTTTTGTGTCTACAAACAGGGACAGAACAACAAACCATCACCTTCATCAGACTAAGGATGGAACACGAGGTGCAGTTTACTGGGCACAGGAATGCCTCTATTCAGGGTTTTGAGTAAGTATTCACCTAGCAAACTTTAGAAATGTCAGTTAATGACAATGTTGCCAAAGGATGAATGTAAACACAATTATATATATATAAAGCTTGGAATAGAAGGAAATAGGAAATTTATGCACAGTGGCTCTAAGGTTGCATATTTCCTTGTTATGTCCACATACTATATATTGTTCATTGTTTGTTTATGGATTTATTGATTTATGTAGCCTATGTGTGTAGTGTCTGTGTGATGGCACAACTACACGTGTGTGTGTGTGTGTGTGTGTGTGGTGGGGGTGGGGGTGTCAGGGGTATAGTAATAATATAATGGAGCCCTTATCCCGCTTTTGTCATCAGTCTGGTCATAAAGGCGATGGGTCTCCAAAATGAGGTAACCTCAGCCCAGGCCTCAAAAAAATGGGAGAATTTGAAGAAAAGATAAAGGGTAAACAGAGTATTATCTTGTGTTATCTGGTGAATGGGCCCCTGGATCACATGTATTTCTGTATCTGGGTGTTTTCCTTTACACTGGTGGTGAAGCTTCGAGAATTATCTGGCTCCAGTCCTATAAATAACCATTAAGGTTTCATCAGAATATGAAATGTGTGAACTGACCCTTGTCTTTCTTTACACAGGACCTGATATTACCGCGAACAGGGTCAGGGACCGAGTGTGGTGAGAGCACACCCGGAAACTGGCCCTATTTTGAGGAGATGCATAAGGTGATGGGGCAGAAGGACTCCATAAAACCCCTGAACCCCATCGCCACCGCTGTTGACACGGATGCTGAAGAGGAGGCGACAGCGACGGCGCCCGCTGCCTCATCCAGCTCCTCTGCGGGGCCATCCACTGCCCCCTCTTCTGGGCCATCCGCCACGCCAGACCCACTGCCTGGGTCCTCAAAACAAACCCCAACAAAAAGAAAAAATGAAGTCCTGGAGTATTTGAAGGATTATGGGGAAAGGCAGGAGAAGAGGCAGAGGGAGCTGGACACCAGGGAGGAGGAGAGGGAGAAGAAAAAAAGAGGCTCAGATGGACACCCTCACAGGGATTCTTGGCAAGTTGGTAGAGAAGCACAAATAGTTATTTGTGCTTCTCTACCAACTTGCCATATTTGTGTTGTTTCATTATAATTTCATTTTTCAATGACAATAATGGATACATTTTATTTTTGTTTAAAACAATATTTCAGTTGTGTTAATGTGAAATAAAGAGTGCTTTGCATCCATCTCAGTGCAGTGTCCCTTGAATTGCAAAACAAATGTGTTGAAATGTCATTCTTGAGTATTCAAAAACTTCACAGAATGCAGGTATGTGATAATTCAGAGTTTTATCATACACAAAAAATGAAGTAACAAGGTAAACTGAAAAAGGGGATTTCCCACACTCCAACATTAAAGTCAACAATCTTGTTACTTTAAAATCAACATGACTCAAATTAGATCAGCTATTTTAGCTATGTAATCATTACTCAACAAAAAACACATTAACCAAATAAATCAACAACAAAAAAAAGAATCAGCCCATGCTGTAGTCATGATCTACTAATGCATCATGACGCTGTTGGGGTGCTGACACTTGGGCAGACGGCCTGGCTCTGATGTGGTCCCCACTGCTTTCCTCCATGTGGTGTTGGTCAGCTGGAGCAGGGGGACCTGGGTCTTCAGGCTGCAGCTCCTCTTCTTCCATCACATCTCCGTGTGCCAGGCAGATGTTGTGGAGGAACGTGCAGGCCAGGGCAACCTCAGACACAAAATGTGGCCTCACCTCCAGGGCCTTGAGCAATGTGGCCTGCCACTGTGCCTTCATGAGGCCAAAGCTCCTCTTGATGATGGACCGGGCCCTGCCATGCACTTTGTTGAGGCGTTCCTCCATTAACCCTGGTAGTGGTCTCCTGAATGGTGTGACGATTGCAATGGGCTGCTCTATGCAGGGATACCCTCCATTTCCCACAAGAAAATAGCCGGGCGGGGGGTAAAGGGACCTGAAGTACACAGGGCTGTTCCTTAGAACTGCATAGCCAACAAAAATGTCCATGAATCTCCCCGAGAAGTCACAGATGGCCTGCATTTGGATGGAATAATACCCCTTGTAATTGTAGTAGCAGGCCTTGTTTCTTGAGGGTGGCTTGATCCAAATGTGGCATCCATCTATGGCCCCCACTGCCTTGGTGAATGCCTCGTGCCATGCCAAATGCCCAAATCCTTGGCCAACTTCCTCCAAGGTGTTACAGGCAGGGAAGATGATGACCTTGGACCTTGCATTGCGGATCTCCTTTGCAATTCTGTGCACCACTCTGAATACAGTGGTTTTTGGTGCATCAAATGCCCGTGCCGTCACCCTACAAGAGACCCCATGGGCAAGCCAGAAGACAAAAATCAGGGCCTCCAAATGATACCCCCAGCCATGGTCCCTCTCCTGGGAGAGGATGGTGAGTAGGCCAGTGAAGGCCTGCCTTGACAGCCTGAAGTCGGCCTTCATGTCCCTCTCTGGATCCATGTATACTCTCAGGACTGGGACTCGAGTATTCAGCCTGGTGTACTGGCGCTGGACTGCCTAGATAAACAGTGAAACATTACATTAACAAGGATTTAAGATGGTACATAAACACACATGAAGTCAGAGAAATACCAGTGGTTATATTCCACACACAAAGTATGTATATATATATATATATATATATATATATATACACATATATGAATTTACTGTGTTTTTACCATATACATGCCTATTGTTTTTGCTGCATTTATTCTTTATTAGGGACTGAGACCTGAGGACTGCTCACAGAGCAGTTTTTTGTTTTTGCTGTGTCTTAGGGCTTTGTCTAGCCTTTACAGTGTCTCCATACTTTGTGCTACAGCCTCCATTCCAACTCTCAAATGTTGCCACAGGTCTCATCTATTCACTCATGTTTTCATCTTTTTCATATCTTTTACCGTTTTTAATCTGTGCCTCTCACAGTACCATGAGCAAATGTGGAGAAATTGTCAGTTTATAATGGGTGTGTATTGCACGGAATGCTGTGAGCTAGAGTGGAGAGGGCTCTAAAAATCATCTAAAACTTTTGTCTTTAACTTGCTGCCATGGCCACAAATGGTAGTACATACACAATTTCACTGTACATACGCAATTTATACCAAAAAACATAGGAAAATTTGTCCTGGTCACAGATCTATTGACATGAAATCTCTCACACGTACACATTTTTGCTGAGTGGCTCCAAAGCGAAGGGAGCGCAGATTTTTTTCTCATTCACTCCCATGTAAACTGAGAGAAGAAATTTCTGGAAAACAGCTAAGGTGCAACACATTTCAAACTTGCTCGTGTGACCACATTTTTGACTCTAGAGATATAAAACATGACACATGCGTTCACGAGAAGTGGCTCTCTCTCACCATCACTTTATTTTCATGATTGGACCAATGGTTTGGGAATTAGAAGAACTTGTTTGAGGAGTTCAAACCCATATTAAACAGCCTTTGCTGATCTGCTCTCTCATGAGCTCTCTGTGTGCCCCTCAAGTGCAGGCAAGTCATTAATCGCCATGACAACGGCTGCACACACAGACACACACACACGGCTCTCTGTGTCTGTGTCTCACAATCTTTAAAGGACAGATTGCAGCAGTAGAATCTTCATTTGAAACAGCAAATACACATTATTAACCCCTAAAATGCCAAAATGGGCTCTCTAGCGCCACCTAGGCGCACTAAAATGGCCACTGCGGCCCGTGGGAATGTCTTAGAAAGATCAAACCAAAACTGGCGTGTTTGACCTACAAATCACGCGCTGACACCCATGACCTAAATCCAACAGGAAGTGAGCTATTTGCCCTTTCAAAGTAAGATTTCGCCTCAAACGTGCTCTTAAAAAAACACATCTCCTCCTACACCGTTTATTGTATCGGCTTTAAAGACGCACACATGCCACCTCAACTGCTGCTAAACAGATCTTCTGTATAACTTTATCTGTCTCACCATCACATTAACAGTTTGGGAATGGGAAGAACTTGTTCGAGGAGTTAAATCTCCACTACAAGAGGCCTCTTCTCTGTGTTCTGTCTGTCTCTCTGCTCTTCTGCCAGGTGCACTTACTTAATTACCATGGCAACCACTGTCACACACAAACTCACAGAAACATGATGTCTGTGCGTGTCTACATCTTACATGCAGACATGACAGGGGCAGAATTTCCATTTTAACCCTTCAGGTGCCAGAGTTTATTGAGGAAAATATTCCATTTTCATTTCAACATTTCAAAAGGCTGTGGCTTGAAAGTGGTGAGAGATAAAGGCATACTGTAAATGAGAAAACTATTCATCATGACCCAAAGTTTGTGATAGGAGTAAATTAACTCATCTAATTTGCATATTGTGGCATCATTAGGCGGCGGCCATATTGGATTTCATAAATCTCAGTAAAACAACATTTTGAACATATTTACACAGTAGATTTATTTTGTTTTGTGTTGTTTTTGTCATCTCATCCTCAAAATAAAGGAAGGGGAATCTGATGGGAGTAAATTCACTCATCTAATTTGCATATTGTGACATCACTTCTACATACCTACAGCTACAGAAAGCATTTGAACATCAAAACATTCAGCTCTGTAAGGATTTCCGGATGTTTGTGGCAATATGTTTCATATTTCTAAAAAATTCACAATGACGACATAAGCTGAAGGTCAGAACGGGCGTGAGTGCGAGGTCCCGCCCAACGCTGCTTGCAGCTTTAATTTTGGGTTGTGTCATATAATCATCACTTGCTATTCATTTATTCAGTTGTTACCTATTTAGTTAAATAAATCTTCATTTATCGCCAAGTCGTTGTCTGTGTATATCTTTTATACAGGAGCTGAGATCACTGTATAGAGAATTCATAATCCAGACATTGAGATTGATTCATTGTAGATAAGCGTGCTGACGAATTAGTAAGTGATTTACGGAGTTATTAATTTGATTAGTCGGTTCCCTCATTAGGAGGGTGGTGCCCCAAAATTTATTATGAGTGCAAATATTCTCAAAGAGGTATTTCCCCTACACTATATGTGTATATATATATATATATATATATATATATATATGTGTATATATCATTCTTTTCAAGTATTCTGCTTCTTCATTTTAGCCGGAAAAGGGCAGGACTACGTCTACCTCCAGAAGAGCTGAAGAGAGCCTGTCCGTGGCCTCTCAGGATGCCCCAGAAACTGCAACCTCACACCCACAATCTCAGCCTAATGATGTGAGTATTTCTACTTTAAACATCATATCATAATGGTCCTGGACATATTAATATCTCACTTGTTTGCTGGCACTCATATTAAACACACTCACAAATAAACCCATACACACACAATTGAAGACATGTTGAACATGCATTCCTGGCACGCGCGTGCACACACACACACACACACACACGGTGCTGGCAGTGGCTTTGACAGGTGATGACTATAAGAAAGAATGCGGGCCATACACCAGTGGTGTCAAAGTGATGTGTGTGAAGTGAAGTGTGTGTGGATTATAAGCATACAAATTCCATTTTAGGATGATTTTAGCAAAAAAAAAAAAAAAGTATAAACAACATCTCTGTGTTGTTTTTAACACAACTTTGTGTTGAAATATTTAACACACAATATGTGTTAAAAACAACACATCTGTGTGTTGTTTTTAACACTGATTGTGTTGAAAGCAATACAAGATGTGTTGTCCTTAACTAGGCACACTGGTGTGTTAAATAAAATTAAAAAGTTAAATATCTGTTTTGAGAGTGTATATATGAATTATATTGATACTCTCTCTCTCTCTCTATATATATATATATATATATAGCCTATATATAGGCCTATATGAATTATATTGATACTCTATATATATATGAATTATATTGATACTCTCTCTATATATATGATTTATACTGATACTCTCTCATATATGAATTATATTGATACTCTCTCTATATATATGAATTGTATTGATATGGTCACCCGCTCCACTCAGTGTAATCTGTTTGGCAGGCGCAATGAAGTGTCAGCGCATTTAAGCAGTCATAACTCGCTGAATACTAAGCTGATTTTCATGCAGGTGTTTTTTTGCTGCAAACGTCATACATGTAGCTATGATACAGGAGACATGGTTCGGCGTATTTTAATATTCATAGTGGGCTTAACGGTAAAATACGCCGGAGCGGGTGACCGGTCCAAGATGGTGGCCCCACGGCTCGTCAGCACCAATAGGCAGTAGCAGCCGATGCGGCATCTACTCTTTATTATGTCTATGCTGGAAACTGTCGGGAAACTGTCCGACTTCACCGCAGCTTTTTGTCACCGCCCCCTGCTGCGGCCGCCTGCTCTCATCTACTTTCCAGGCGAGGCGCAGTTCATCTGAATGAGCCTATTTGTCCACACTTGGCTGAGTGCGCTTGGTTACGCACACACTTTGGTGACGTTTTGCCATGCAGAACGTACATTTGCCTATAGTGTTCAAGCATGTATTAAGTGGCCAAGTACGCGGGGAAATTTAAACGAAATTGGGACAGACTTGACAAAGGCCCTTACATTGAGCATTGGATGTTATTCTTCGCGAACAAAAACATTATCCAAACATGATTCAGTTTAGAAAAGGGTGTAAAGAAATAATTTTCATGTAGGGATGAAAAAAGGTGTGGATAATCAGCAGGAATCTGCAGCTGTGATTTATGTTGAGCTGATGTATGTATGTATATGGATATATAAATATATTTTCATGTTGGTACATGAACAATTCATGATATTTCTATTACATGCATTTAAGAAAGTCAGTTAATATACTGGCATATATAACACTATGTTGGATATCTAAAAGAAAGTTAAAGGTTATTAATTAGTGAATAAAAGGGGAAGGATTAAATAAGTTAACTACTGTTTTATAATATTTGTCATGTTGGAAATAAATACATCAACCAAAAGAAATGACGGAGCAAACTACTCACCTGTATCCATCAGCTGCAGTATTTTTAGCCCCGGTAAACAGGTAATCGTTTTCCGAATTGGAACGTTTGTTCCGTGGTCCCTATTTCAGATAAATTCTGTGGTTAGTAAATAATTCCAGGGCAAAGCTTGATGTGAATTTCCTCACCACAGACACATTAACAAAACTTCCTAACATGTACCATCATGACCATGGGTGCAGATCCCGGGGGGGGGACGGGGGGGACATGTCCCCCCCAAATTCTGAAAAACACAAATTGTCCCCCCCAATTCTAAATAGCTTAAATGATTGAAATTGAACAAATGTATAAAGTAGTCCTATATACTGGGAGAAAGGGAAGATGATGAGGAGAAATGGGAATCTGTGAGAGGCGAGAGATGAGAACGTGAGTGGACATAACATGCCTGAGACCCTGAAACTAGAAGTAGCATTAACTAACAGCGAAGCAGTGAAAAGGAGGGTGATGGCTGGCTCCATGTACTACTGGCTGTTTAAGAGAAATAAACTGTAAAGGTAAGCATATGATTCTCTTTGTAGTGCTTTTTGAATGACTTGGTGATGGTGATGAGCCTCTATGAAATTGTGAAATATGCTGGCAATCTCAAGCGTTCTGTGGGCATGATTTACACGCGTGCAATTAAAAAAAAATCACAACTGATTGTGTCCCCCCCAAACTTGTCATCAGATCTGCACCCATGATCATGACGCTATGATATGAACGGGACTATGATATAAAGTTAAATTTATAAAACATTTTTCTTACATTGAACTTTCTTCGGCGGCATCTCAGTCGAAATCCCGATGATGGCAGACTCACTGAACTATAGTGGGCAGACTTCACCAGCATTGAAGCATTGATGCATTGTGGGATTTATACTTGGCCAAATACCGCTCAGGTGCGGTCTCACCATAAGTGTGGGTAAAGTACAAATCAAGCGCACTTTTGGTCGTTGTAGAAATGGGATACACTTGCGCACTTACACTAAGCACATGGACGTGCACATCAAGTGTCCAAGTGCGTAAGTGTGATCAAGCGCGCATAATGGGACAGGCCCAAAGACGGTGGATAAACAAAGGGTATGTTCCAAGTCCCTTAAAATTACTGTTTACCAAATTACTGTGTTTGTGTGTGTGTGTGTGTGTGGGTGGGGGGGGGGGTGTGTGTGTGTGTGTTATATCAACACGTGTGGTTCTGGACATGAGCAGCTGCACATTTAACAGCCACACATCACCGACAGTCTGCTGAACAACGCAATGGGTTGTGAATGAATTAATTACAACATGACAGTCTTGCACGAAATATCATTAACGATACTCTTTGTAGGCACGTAGGCATGTGAATTACAGCGTTTCATTGCAAAGAATGCATGTAACGGGTACACTTGCGCTGTTTCTCCGCCATCTCATTCAAATGAGCCAGATGTAGGGGGTGGGTATTTATACGTCAGGGCCTCAAGCTGAAAAAGACTTCCTGTTAGGAACCTCTCGTGTTATCTTACTCATCACACTTAACAGATCCCTCCTAACTCCTAACGCTAACTCCTTACTGGCAGGAATAAGAAACATGAGACGGCCTTAAAGATGGCGGACCTCAAACGACTTCTGGTTCAAGTAAGGAGTTAGGAGTTAGCAGTATAAAATTAAGAGACTTGGGATGGACCCCAAGATGGTCCACTGTGAGTCAGTTTCCTGTATCAGTGTCATGTGGGGTTCGCTACCACCATGCCCCTTTAGGAGACTAACAGCAGGTCCTGAGTCCATAGACTTCAGTGGGAGAAATGAACATGATTACAGATTATCGCCAATTCTTTCGCCCCATAGTCACGGAAGCAAATATTGGACCCATTTATCACAAGCCACATATCTTCAGAACATTCACACTAAAATGGCAAATTTCAGACTGACAAATCAGGAGAAAATTTACTTTGTTCAAGACCTGTCTCTGTCTTAACAACACACTCTTGTGAGATCTGGCAACAGATATCTCCTCTCTGGTGCTGAAATCAGTACAGTTTCACCAATGGGAGTATATTGTAGGTGGGCCATCTTGTAGTAATTCAGTATTTTTGGTAAAGCTACAGTACCGGAGGCTGCAGTTTCAGGACCGCAGTTTCAGGACCCTTCAGTTTTCGTCACAGCGCCACCCACGGTTAGAAGGACTAGAGAGGATGAGATGAGAAAAAGTGAGTATCTACGGTTAGAAGGAGTAACGTTAAAGAGGGCAAGACGACAGAACGTGAGTACAGTTTTAATTGTTTGAGGTTAAAAGTTTGTCTTTAAATGGATCTGCGAGTTACCATGGGCTAATGCTGTGCTCCAGGCAACCTGTAACTCGTGTTTTTACAACCTACCGTGAAAGTGCACTGGAACGGTAGTCAAACCCCTAACTTACCACCCGTGAACTCATACCAGATCGATGTACTCCCAGTTACGCGTTCTGACGTCACACAGCCCTCTAAACCAATTATCTTACTCCTCTAAACAACAATGGCAGCCCTATGGATGCGGTGTTGATGCAGGTGATACACGGTGAGAAATAGACATAAAATAACCCTAATGTTAACGCATTATTGGCAGCCGCTCTAACAGCTGGTTTCCAGTGCAAGAATAAATCAATACAAAATACGTTTCCAAACGTAACGTAAAATAAAAAGTATAATAGCATCTGTGACCTTATGCGCCGTTTCTCCTCCTCCGTTTC
Organism: Epinephelus lanceolatus; assembly: GCF_041903045.1. NCBI lineage: Eukaryota > Metazoa > Chordata > Actinopteri > Perciformes > Serranidae > Epinephelus > Epinephelus lanceolatus. The sequence continues at coordinate 2,106,034 of NC_135747.1, forward strand.
GCTCAAATGAGCAAGGAACCGGCACTTCTGTCACCTTTGGTGACAGAAGTGCCGGTTGGACAAGGACACTTTTGAATGTGCGATGTACGCTTTGGAAGATACAGGCAAAAACGCGTTTACATTGTGTAAACCTGGGCACCTGCGGGATGAAGGTCACGTCCTGGGGTATGCTGCAGATAAAGTTTTTCATATGGAACAATAAATAAATAAAAATTGTAATGATTACAATAAAAAGTACCTTTTGTTCTTCAACCTTGTGGTCCTTTTCAATTATGGCCTTCGTTATACCTGTAAATGAGTGAAATATTTTCCCTAAATGTTATATTTACCTTGAGAGGGGTTATATATTTAAAAATACATTTTCACTGTCAATGATGAAGGTTTTTTGACACATCATACCTTGTTGTATTCATCAACAAAGACCACAGCGCCATTGTGATGATGTTGCTTTTTTTTTCCTCATCCCACTCTGCATCTGACATTGCCAGACAACATGGATGGTACCATCTTCTGCATTTTGTGCATTCAATCTGAAATTATTTTTTAAAATCACATATCCAACAGCATTAGATTAGTGTTTCTTAAATATACTGTTATCATACTGACAATTAAGATCTGATGTTTTTTCAAAACTGTATCCATTGTAGGTGCTGGCTGTTTTGCACTGCTACTCTGCATCATTTTAAAGCTATAGTGCGTAACTTCTACAGGTCCGTAAATGTCCGTTTCACCCAAGCCACTACTAGAGGAGATGACACAATGCTGATTAAGCCGATCGGCTCCTCTAACATCTTGTGGTATTTCATTCATTCATTCATTCATCTTCTAACCGCTTCATCCTCTTGAGGGTCGCGGGGGGGCTGGAGCCTATCCCAGCTGACATCGGGCGAGAGGCAGGGTACACCCTGGACAGGTCGCCAGACTATCGCAGGGCTGACACATAGAGACAAACAGCCATTCACGCTCACATTCACACCTACGGACAATTTAGAGTTATCAAATAACCTAGTCCCCAATCTGCATGTCTTTGGACTGTGGGAGGAAGCCGGAGTGCCCAGGGAGAACATGCAAACTCCGCACAGAGGGGCTCCCACACCCGGGATCGAACCGGCAACCCTCTTGCTGTGAGGCGACAGTGCTAACCACCACACCACCGTGCCGCCCATCTCGCGGTATTTTTCAATATATATCATTTTTAGTATGCGTGTCGACCGGCGACATTCCCGCGCTGGCACACAGGAAATGCTTCCTCACAACAAGAAGGGAGGGGGAGGAAGAGCGGAGAGTGTCATAGCAAGAGGTAGAGCGCAGGTAGAAAGAGAAAGCAACATGGCGGAGAAGTGGCCGAGACACGGTTCAGAAGTGGATCCTACCACAAAGGCAAGTGTTATTCTGTGTATGGTTTGTGGCGACTGGCAAGTGTTACTCTGTAGAGAATGAATAATACACCTGTCAAATTTAAAGATGATGGATGGTGACCTTTCACCTACTCCCGCCCCCGGCCCCGCCCCCCCCCCCCCGCCCCCCAGTCGCCCCACCCTCCCCTCCCTCCTGAGTGCGGATGTATGACATCATCATAAGGTTTTTCCCGCTCATTTACCCCTCCCTTTTTGGAACCTTCTGTCAGCTAAGAGACCGTGTGTGTGTGTGTGTGTGTGTGTGTGTGTGTGCGTGTGTGTGTGTGTGTGTGTGTGTGTTGAGATCCGTCAATATTATGGTATTAGATCTCAGCCAAACACCAATCATTGTTGAGATCCGTCAATATGTGTTCTTAACCTTGAGCTACGGAGCACTTTTACCCGTATCATGTTTTTCTTTGAATCAATGAATCTAATCTTCTTAATCTCTTCTTAATCGTTTGGGTATCCGCATCACTCCTTCCTCTTGGGGTGAACACCGAGGTGAATGGTTTTTTTTTTTTTTTTATTGAAAGATAGATACAATAAAATAAAAAATAAATCACACTTAAATGTTTCTAGTAAAGAAAATAATGTAAGGGCTTTCTTTTCTTTAACAAGACTGAGGGACTTGAGAGTTGTAGCTCATTCCTGCAATGAGTCTTAAAATATCCGCATTTGTGAATGAAGAACTTTCCCAATAACACACTGGGGTGAATGTTGTGGGAGCCAGGATGTAGGGAGGGGGGAAGGAGACGCGCCAGACACAATATCACGATACGGTGATGTAGTTAAAATAAATCCTCACCATCTTCTTGTTTCCCTTTCTCTTTCTCTCAAACACACACACAGCAATTAAATATTCAGTTTATTTAAACTCTTTTTGTTTGTAACATGAAAAAACACGTTAATTATATTAGTTACAGAGGGTGAAAAGATGAGTTCTAACTAAAAGTACAAAGTGTGAAAGTGCAAGCGATTCTCACCCAACATTCACCTCCACACATGCACGCACGCACACGCGCGCGCGCGCACACACACACACACACACACACACACACAGACACACACTATTCACTTTGCGTCAGTTTCTCCAAATCACCTTAGCATGTGGGGTGACCATTATGGAGTGAGCTTTTAAGCACATAGGCCTACTACAATCAATAAAGCACAAGTTACCATTCATACGGTTTTCTTTAAATACAGCTTTTTCCACCGTGCGTTAGTTACTCACAGCAAAAAGCGCATTTACAGGAACACCGAGACCTATCATGGACTTTGGTAAGAAAACTTTTACCATTTTTTTTAAAACCATTTTCTTGTCCTTTAAGTTTCACAGCGATCCGTTAATTTATTATTATTTTCTATTGACAGACATCATCCATCTAACGGACGAAGGTTATCTCATGAGCCCAGAGTATAACAACCTGTCCGACTGTAAGTCTTGTTCTCGTTGATGTTGTTAACGCACATCTCATACACATTTACGCATCTAATACACAATATATTCCGTTGTTTTTGTTTGTTTTACAGTCACGGTCGATGATCTGGAAGAGTTGAGCGAAATCATTTGTCAAGCAGAGGCCGAAGAAACTAAGCATTCTGCTCCGGCGCCGATTCCCTCAACAGCCGACGTGGTTAAAAGAGCTGACCCGGTCCAACCATCGTCTCAGACCGCTCCGGAGCATACGAAGGATGCTACACGTCCTCCTGTACAAACGCTACATTCTTCTGCACCCGGGAGGAAGAGGTGGCGGACGCCCAGCAGCAGCAGCAGCAGCGACAGCAGTGACAGCAGCGACAGCGACGGTCGACCGAGTGTTTCTCGCAACGGTCGTAAAACCGGTGAGTCAAAAAAAAAAAAAAAACTTTTATTTTCTTTAAAAAAAAGTAAACACACAGGATCTGTGTCGGCTTCACGCTGCAATGCTACAAACATGAAGTTGGACCATTATCGATACATGTCCGACGTGAAACACGCGTCGGCACATAAACGTTCCCCCCTATCCAACAAACGTACATTGCATATGTGATATAGGTCCGATGTGAAACACGCGTTGGCTCATAAACGTTCCCCCCTAACCAACAAACGTATATTTCATCTTTATTACTTGTTTTTATTTCATTAAGAATACAATTTGAATAAAATAATGACTTTTAAAATGATCACTTTGCACAAGATGCACTCCCTTTTATCCACAGCTCATTTTCATTCACGGCTTCTCATTATTATTATTATTACTATTATTATAATTGTTATTTATCGCCGTTTCTTGTATTTTGTACTTATTTGGCATGCCTAGTTTTTCAAGTTTAAATTTTGAAATCTTTAATCCGACTCTTTCCCCTTGACCGGAATAATTTCTCAATTATGGGATCAATAAAGGTGTATCTTATCTTATCTTCTCTCTCTCTCTCTCTTTCAGCAAAAAGACCCAGAAAATGTACGCATAGTTTCAAATGTACGACCTGTCAGAGGGAGAGACAAGAAATACATCTTCTCGTCGGTACTATGCTAAGGACCATGAGCGATATCCTCTTTGTGATGGGCCTTGGTGATTGAGCGTAAGTTTTGTTTTTTATTTTTATTTTTGTTTTCTGTAACCATGGATGAAAGCAACCGCCATCCCTCAATACTTGATGATGCATGAATTAAACCAGAATGTGTTAAATAAAACTCAATCTTTAAGGAACAAGAAAGTGATATAGATATGGGATATATATCTAACCAACAAATGTATATTTCATATTTATTACTTGTTATTTAATTTAGCATACAATTTGAATAAAATAATGAATAATCCCCTCTCTCTCTTTTTTTTTTTTTTTTCAGCAAAAAGACCCAGAAAATGTACGCGCGACCTGTCAGAGGGAGAAAGAAGAAAATACATCTTCTCGTCGGTACTATGCTAAGGGCCATGAGCGAGATCCTCTTTGTGCTAGGCCTTGGTGTTTGAGTGTAAGTTTGGGTTGTTGTTGTTGTTGTTTGGTTTTTAAAATTTTGTTTTCTATTTTCTGTAACCATGGATGAAAGCAACCGCTGTCCCTCAATACTTGATGTGATGATACAAGAATTAAACCAGAATGTGTTAAATGAAACTCGAGAACCCGCTCAGTCTTTATGCAAGGCACAACAAGATGTAGAAATCACCGACCCACTCACAGACATCAATATGGCTATCGCAGATCTTGATCATTCTCAAAGCATTTTAAACACCATAAATCAATGTCAAGACTTGTTAAATCAAATACCCTCGTCCTCTTCAAACAGCGTACCCACGCGGTACAACTCTTTAATCGGAGAATAAAGCCCCGTCATTTCTTTTATCCCTGACCCGTTCTCAGATATTGATGTTGCTATCGCCAAACTTAATCATACGCAAGCTGTTTTAAATACGATAAGCCAATGTCAAGATTTGTTAAATCAAATACCCGCCAATCCCTCGACCTCAAACGACATGCATTTGCAAACTGAGACCCGACTTGACAATAATCAAAGTGCCCAAAATCAAACGAGCGTCTTAAACGCCATAGACCACGCCGTAAATCGTTTAAAAAATGTCCAACTCGCAACGTCCGACCGTCAAAATCAACAGCGAGGGGGTAATGTAGAGGACGTTCGTTCGGAAAATTTAGAACATCAACACACATCGCAGCGAGAAAACTCGCCTCAAAATTCACCCTCGTCGAGGGTGGTGACGCGACCTAGATTTAATAACGTTGAATCCAGCCATCCGCTCAACATCAACGTTACAGAACTACATTGAGGTACGGCTGAATGGTGAATTTTACATCAGGGTGTTTACAGAGATGGCGCAAGCGGTGACGAACATCATTTCACAAGTCGAACCACAAGATGCGGTGCAGCTCGAGTTGAGAGGCGATACTCTGCCTCAAGGCGCGTCCTGCGTCGTGAGCGGAGAGGAGTTTGATTTAACTCACTTACAGTCTTTCCTAGACCGAATTGTGCAATCTAACACGGCCGTTAAAACCGACGGTAATTTGGTATTCACCGTCCAACTCGTCAAAAACCCCCGAGGCGGCGGTCGAAGACTCTTGTCTAATACCTTAGACGGCGAGATTATAAAAAAAAAGCGACGGTCTCTGCGGGTCGTAATTAACGGCCACGACAACCAACTTTGTTTTGCGATTAATTTGGCTCACCTGCTTTACCCCAATATGGTCGATAGCGCAGCGTTTGCGCTTGGCAGAGACTTTCAAAGTAAGGCGGGTTTGAACGATCAGACCGCGGTAACGTTCGGCGATATAGCGAAATTTGAAAAAGTCTCAAACTGCAAAATTATAGTGTTCTACAGAACCGACGACGCTCGAACGCTCTCTAAATTTGCGACCGATTCACCGAGAAGACAAAAGACGGTGTTTATGTTTCTGTTTGAAAAACACTACTAAGGCATAACGAGGCTGAAATCCTTCCTAGCCTCGCTGTACGTGTGCGAGTATTGCTACGCGGGGTACACCTCCGTCGCGTGTCACTGTTGCGAGGGTCATTGCTCCGTTTGCTCAGACCCCTCCTGTAGCGAGCGAGAGCTCCGACCTGTAGTTTGCGTCGACTGTAACAGAACGTGCCGTTCCGCGTTGTGTTTAGCCAAACACAAAGAGCCCATAAAGAGGCCCGTGGCTGAAAAATACGTCAGTAATTGCGAGCTGATTAAAAGATGCAAAAAATGCGACAAGCTATACTACATCGCTATGAACGGTAACGGTAAACAACACGTGTGTCCAAAAGTCAAATGTAAAATCTGCGGAGCGACCCTAGAAAAAGATGAGAGCGAGGAGCACCTGTGTTACATACAGTGTTTACCCGTCCAGACAAAACATACAGAGAAACTGATTTTCTACGATTTCAAGATGTACGTAGACTCGTCGGGAGCGCACGTCCCTTTTCTGGTGTGTACGAAAACCCTCGACGGCAAAAGGTGAAATGCTCAGGACGTAGATTGCACCAAACAGTTTATTTTGCATTTCAGACGACCCGTGTACAGAAAATCTGTCTTTATTGCTCACAACGCTAGAGGATTTGACGGATACATTGTGCTCAACGCCATGCTGTTTCTGAACCTGAAGCCCGAGGCGCTCGTAATGCAGGGAAGCAAAGTTGTACGTTTCACCGACCCCGATTACGAACACAGATACATCGACAGTCTCAGTTTCTTGACGTGCCGTCTGTCGGCTCTGCCCAAAGCCCTAGGTTTTCCCGATAAAAACGTTTTTTTTCCCCATCGATTTAGCTCTGAGAATCATTTAAAGTACGTAGGCCCCTACCCCGAGCCAGAGGCCTACGGCGTCAAACAAATGAGTAGAGAGGGCAAGAGAGAATTTGAAGCGTGGTACGAGACGGTGCGTCACGGCACGTTCAATTTTGAGAAAGAAGCCGTCCGCTACTGTCAAAATGACGTGGATATTCTCGCGCGAGCCTGCGACATTTTCAGAAAAGGTTACATCGACGAAACGGGCGTGGACCCTTTCAGCTGCGCCACCATCACTTCGGCCTGCATGAAAGTGTTTCGCACAAATTTCCTACGTCCCGACACCCTGGCCATTCCTTCTCCCGACGACTATTGAAGACGTCGCAAAACCTACTCAAACGCCGGCGTTCAGTAGTTAGAGTGGGTAGACGGTTACGCCGAGGTCCGAGGCGTGAAAACGGCTTGGGAGTTTCTGGGTTGTTTATATCACGGCTGTCCGTCCTGCTTTCAGCCCCACGACACCTGCCCTCTGATGGGCAGACCGTTTGATGAGTTGCGCGCCTCCACCGTGGCGCGTATACAGATGTTAGAGTCCGTCCACGGTCTCAAGGTGAACGTGATGAGAGAGCACGGTTGGCTCGAGTTGAAAAAATCCCATCCACCTCTGAGAGATTTTCTCAAGCGTGCCAAAACCCCCCGACCTTTGTCACCCCGCGATGCTTTGTACGGCGGAAGGACGAGCGCCGTGAGGCTGAGGTACACGGCGGCGGCGAACGAAACCGTACACTACGTGGACGTGACATCCTTGTATCCCTACGTTAACTGCGCCTTTCCCTATCCTCTGGGACACCCCGAAATAGTTTACCGAGATTTCAAAGAGCCGCAAAACTACTTTGGGTTAATCAGGGCCATCGTCTACCCTCCTCGAGGTTTGTTTTTCCCCGTGTTGCCCTACAAAACACCCTCGGGTAAACTGGTGTTCACCCTCTGTCGAACGTGCGCCGATCTTATTTTTCAGGCCGGCTCGTGTGCCCACGACGATGAGGGCAGAGCGTTGACGGGGGTTTGGGTCACTCCCGAATTTAACAAAGCCTTGGAGTTGGGGTACCGCTTAGGTAAGATCACAGAGGTGTGGCACTTTGTTAGACGCAGCGACGACGTATTTGTAGAGTACATGCACACTTTTCTCAAGGGTAAACAGGAGGCCTCGGGCTACCCCGCCGAGGCCTCGGATCCGGAGAGTAGAGAAAAGTACATTGCGGACTACGGGGCAAATCAGGGCATTTTGCTGGACGCGGACAAAATTCAACCGAACCCGGCTAAAAGACAGGTGGCTAAGCTCTGTCTAAATAGCTTATGGGGAAAGTTTGCCCAGAGAAGTAACCTGAACCAGACCGTGCTCGTCAGGGAACCGGAGGAGTTTTTCAGTTACATGTTTTCAGAAAAACACAAAGTCAAATACTTTTCCTTCCTAAACAAGACCACGGCTCTGATTCAGTGGTGTCACGGCGATCGGTATCGCACCCCCCAACAAGACGGACAACGTGTTTATCGCGGCATTCACCACAGCCTACGGCCGTCTAAAGTTATATGACTATTTGCATCAATTGCAAAATCGGGTACTTTACCTCGACACCGACTCTCTAATTTATGTCGCAAAAGAGGGAGAGAAGGGGCTCAAACTGGGTAATTATTTGGGAGACTTGACTGACGAGTTGGGGGGCGACATCATACAGGAATTTGCGGCGGCGGGTCCTAAAAGTTACGCCTACTTGACCAGAAAAAACAAACGAGCCGTGTTGCGGGTGAAGGGCATTACTCAGACGCACGAATGTTGTGAAAAAATCAATTTTGACAGCGTCAAAGAGCTGGTAGAGGGTTACCTGCAAAACCACCGTACGGGGGAGAGGGAGGAGGAGGAGGAGGGGTTTATCGAGACTTTTCAACATGGTATAAAGAGGGATAAAAACGAGTTTCTGCTTAAAAACTTGTCATTTTTAAAAAGGTTTCGTGTGGTATTTGACAAGAGACGGCTGCTTTCCACAGGTGAAACTTTGCCGTTTGGCTATTGAAATGTTTTCCGCAGACCACCGGCAGATTGACTTTGATCCTAGACTGCGAGTGCCTTTCTCATGTCAGATTGTGGGACCCAGTGGTTGTGGAAAAACTTTTTTTGTAAAACGTGGATTGGAAAACTGTCAAGATGTTTTGTCTCAGGTGCCTGAAAATATTGTATGGATATATACTTCGTTCCAGCCTATGTACGGTGAACTGCAAAAGATGAATAAAAAGATTAAATTTGTCGAAGGCTTGCCTGATTCTTTTGATGATGAGAACCTGTTTCCCCCCCGATCAAAGTCACTTGATTATCCTAGACGACGTCATTTTTCAGGCCTCCGACCATCCCAAAGTAGTCAAGATTTTTACACAATACAGACACCACAGGAACATGAGCGTCATGATGCTGATGCAGAATGTTTTTCATCGGGGCAAACACAGTCGGACCATCAGCTTAAACAGTAATTACCTGGTCTTGTTTAAAAACCCCAGAGATAGGTTACAGATAAATATATTGGCTCAGCAAATTTTTCCTTTGAGAAAAACTTTGTTTTTCAGAAAGCTTTGAAGATGCCACCAGAGACGCTCACGGTTATTTAATCGTAGATCTCACCCCAAATTGCCCAGAACAATACAGACTGAGATCGGGGTTGTTACCGGAGCAGTGGCCCGTCGTCTATCTACCTAAATCACGGTCTTCCTGAATCATCATCATCATCGTCGTCATGTCTGCGCGTTTAAAAAGGAACGCTCCTTTACTGCGTGCTTTGTGTCACGCCACGCCTCAGAGGCGACTTTCTTCAGTCTTTGTGCGAACTCTCTTTAAATGTTTTGAAAGGAAACATTCCCCTGGCCAGGGCTCAATATCAAAAACTCAAAAGGCAAAAGAAAATTATCAAATTGCTGGCAAATAAAAAAGCCAGCCTAAAAACCAAGCGCCGAGCTCTGATGACCCAGTCCGGAGGGTTTCTATTGCCTCTGCTTTCGGCGGTTGTGCCCATCTTTGGACAGCTTCTAGGAGGACTAATTAATAGGCGCTGATCAGGAAAAAACAAAAAAAAATGTCTCAAAAGATGTTTCTGGTCACGCCTCAACAGCTGAGCCGTATGAGTCAGACTTTGGGCAACAACAACTACAATGGTGAATCTCAGGCCATGAGACATACGGCTAAAAATGATTTAGACGCAAAAATGAGGGATATATTAAACGAACGGGGGCTTAATCCTTATGAAAAAATTAAAAAATATAACGCTCTGTTACAAAGATACCTCACCCTGGTCAAACGGGGAGGAGGAACGTCGACTTTACCTAAAGACGGCGAGAGGCCTACCTCGCGACTCTGACGAGCCGGAAGAAAAAAAAAACGGATGAAAATGAAGAAAAGGACGAGAAAGAGGCAGGACTGGATGAGACGGCTCGCGAGGTACTGCAAAATCTTCCTCAACGCGACCGCAAAAATGCCGAGTATATTATGAAGAAATTAGTAAAGAGCCAGGACGGGTGGACTCCCAAGGGCGAATTTATTCACGAGGGAAAGATTGTGAGAGGTTCACATATGATTGACTTGTTTAAAAACCTATCAGTCTCTTATAAAAAGAAATCTCCAACGCCCAAGGGATGGACGGGGTTTTTGAATACTCTGACGGAGCTCAACATACCGATAAGCTCGGTGACCAATCCTCGCACTCGCGCTCAATATCATCGACTAAAAACCATCGGAGGGTGGCGTGAAGGAGAGGAAGCAGAAGAAGAAGAAGAGGAAGAAGGAGAAGAGGGGGCCGTAGCGCAGGTCGAGAGGGAGAAAGGAAAGCGGAAAAAACAAGATTTAATTCCGTTTGCGGAGGAGGAGGAGGAGGAGGAGGAGGAGGAGGAATGGGTTACGCCGGTAAAAAGGAGTGAAAGAAAAAAGTGGAAAACGGCCGCTTGTTGGATTAATTATACGGCGTGATAATTATTTTAATAAAAGAGTAATACAATAACAACAACATTGACGTTTGTCTTGTCGTTTTTTAAATTCTTAAACAAGTTGTAACAATCTTTGAACATTTCTAGAGAACAGGCGGTGTGGCAAAAAGAATCTGCTCGTTGAATCCCCGTACAACGTTGATATTTTTTCACAAACTTTGATACCATTTAATCATTTTTTACGACGTCGTCGTGATACAGAGATAGCACGCTCTCAAAAGGTAGCCCGCAGGCCCTATGACATAAATAATAAACACAATGCTATCCGCAGGCGGTCGACGCGACGTCTTGAAGTTGTCTTTTCTGGTACAGTAATTTTTTCTTACAACGGCTTTTTAAAAATTGTAACACGGTTTTTGGGTAATAGACAAAGTCGGGCGGTAGTCCGAACGAGTCGAAAAAAGTGGCGCTCCCGTCTTGGTCCAGAGTGAGTGCTAGCCAGTGTTCTCCGGGCTGATGACTAGGGTGCGTGTTGACGATCATGTAGGCGGGACGTCTGAACGAGCGCGTCAGCGTCAGTAGTTGGTCCGAAGCCCACACGTTACCCCTCAACAGGGCCGCCGTGTGACCCAGACACACCGCGGGGGAAACGGTCGTTTTCTTGACAAACAAAGAAGCGCCCGATATTTTTAATTTAAAATTAGCGTTAGCGCCGTGCATGAGACAGACGGCGTCGCTAGCGCGGGTCAGTTTAATTCTCAGATCCACAGAGTTCAAGAGAAGCCTCTCGCAGAAAAGTATGTCGGCGTGGAGAGGGCCCAGCAGGTGAAGCTCGGGGGAATCAGCGGTGAACCGAGCTCTCTTCACCAGACCTTTGTTAGGTCCGTTATTTGTCACCACAGAATCCATTGAGCCTGCCGTGTCTTTGTGAAATAACCCAGCGGTAAACTGACTTTTTAGAGAATCTTCTGAAAAGTTGAGGAGGGTTTCGATCATGGCTCTGTACGGGTGAGTGGCGCTGGATTGCGATATCAATCTATCGCCGAGAATAACGTCGCACTGACTGAAAATGGTATTCAGAAAATAATTCACGAGGCCTACGGGCATGTCATTATCCAGGTTCGTACCGTCCGCTTTGGTAACTTTCAGTCGCAGGTGTAGCAAGGTGTCATTCAAATCCAAATATTTTTCGCCGTCTCCGGGAATGAAAAACTCTATAGGCCCCGAGTTGGTAATGGCCGATAAAGGCAAAATCTCTGCGTAGAGCTTTTCGTCTATAGACAGCTGCGTCATGGGGGCCGAAAATAAATCCAGCTCCGCCATGCTGCACTTGGCCGATTTGTGATGTAAAAGAGCCATGTTTTGTTTTTGTTTTTGTTTTTTGTTTTTTTTTCCTAAAAGATATCGGCGGACCTTATCGCCGCTGCTGAGGGGCTCCGGGTAGACTTGTTTCCCTTAGCGCCTCTCGTACCGACTGACTTGCCCTTGGCGGAGCGTCGACGTTTTTTAGATCCTCGTGAAAAGCGCTCCCCCAGAGGTCTCTTTCTCGCTCTTCTGGCCAAAACCATAATACCCCCGGATCCTTCTTGAGACATCTGATCAGAGTTTTGACCCGTTATTTTACCTACGGCGTGGCTTATGACCTCTGAGGCTATGTTTTTAGCGGCCGACCTGAGATGAGGCTTAGCGATGGCAAAACCTTTTTTTCACAATAGGGGACACGAAACGGAATAATCTTGAAAATATAGACCCTATCCCTTGTCCGTACATGACGGGGGAGCTGTAAAAACCAGGGAGGGCTCCGCCCGCTTGGTTTTCATAGTAGCTCACAAAACGACGAGGATCGTGGTAAGGGGTCATGGTTTCGACGAGGTCTTTGCGGGTCTTGAAATGGAGTTTCACAATAGTCTTGCCAAAGGTAAAGTTTACCGGCTTATTTTGATCGGTCTTAATCTCAACGTGGATTCTTTCAATGTGTTTCTTGATGACCGGTAGATAGGAGGCGGGATTAAAACACTGCGTGATGACGTCTCCGTACGTCCCTTGTATAGGGACGGTCCTCAAGAGCGGAGCGTAGGCATCGCCTACGAGCTGATGACTTACCACGTTGAGGTAGCAGTAAAGGTGGTAATTCCCCGCTTTTATATCAGCCGGGTGGGGCGCCAACCTGGCGTCGAACGTGAACCATTCTCCCGATTTCATGCCCAATATGTAAGATGCGGGCGGAAAAACACGCAGATGATACTGACCGCCCGCCTGAAATTCAAATCTTTTTTGGATGTTGTTAAACGCTAAAAAAATGTCGCTGTCGACGACTCTAAGATGTGTGTTTAGCTCGGTCCTGAGCTGCTCAAAGTTGGCGTAATATCCCCCTCTGAACATTCGACGGTTGACTACGGTCTCCCCGTCGGGTGTCGCGGGTTTCTTTCTCCACTCAAAGTAGGCCGCGTCTTGAGGAATGTTATGCCACGTGTGCAGGTACGAAATCTCCGTCAAGGCCACTTGCCACGGGCCCTCCAGGTCAATATGTTGCGCCAAGTCAACGTGGAAACTGGAGCCGGTATTATTTTTAAATACGTGTGCGCTGGCGTTGGAGGGCAGGGTAATGTAAAACCCCTCGCCGCCTGAGATCTGAGACATGATGAAATGAAATGAATACGAATCTGACGTACGGCACGTTCTTATAGATTTTTCAGCTTGCCGACCTTGACCCAGCTGTTGAATTTCTCAGGCCAGTTTTTCCAGCATACCAACGCTTGTTTATTCTCCGCTGACGCGTCGGTCCAAAATTTCTTCCACCGCGTAGCTCTTGTCTCGCGGTATCTTTACTTTTTGCAGCTCCGCTTTGTAAAACGTACCCCGGATAGGTTCTCTTTCAGTTTGTACACGGGGGGTATTCGGGGTACGCACTCGGCCACCGTAAACACCTCGTCGGTATAACTCTGCTCGTATTTCTTATCAAACACGCCTCTCACTTTAGATATTCTCACGAGATCTCCCTGTTTAAAATTCATATTTAACTTTTCTTGGAAGCTCAGAGGGATCGAGCCGTACAGGTTTTGAAAAACTTGCAAGGTGTTCTCGGACGTCACTTGCATAGGCGTCATTTTTATACTCGTGTGATAGCCGTTATTATAGCTTTTAACCAAGTCCTGCAGGACGTCTACGTACCTGCGGGTGTTTTTGGCTGTAAAATATCTCCACATTCTAGTTTTCAACGTACAGTTAAATCTTTCACCGAGGCCTTCAGATCACTGGCCGTGGCGAAATGTTTAATACTGCGTTTATCCATCAGTGCCTTAAAAGTCCTGTTAAAGAATTCTTTACCCGCGTCTGTTTGTAACTTTTCAGGGGTTTGACTGTCGTCTAAAACAGAGTCAAACGCCCTGGCGACTTGGGACGGCGTTTTGTTTTTTAGCGAAAAACAAAACGCTAGAAATTGGTTCAGAGGTCGCGGTACAAAAACCCTATTTCTGGGAAAATGTATTCTGGCAGGTTTATGCAGAGTGTATGCGTCTTGCTCGGCTAAAAATTCTCTGACTCGGTCAGGGTTTACTCTTTTGCCCGTCTCATCTTGTACAGCTCTGCGGAGTCGTTCGACTCCTCCTAAACTACCCGGGTGAGACGGGTCGTAATAAACCTTTTTCATGACACGTTTCTCCGACATGTTGAATCAATAATGAACACAACCGCTCGCTTACCAAAACATTTATTTTAAAAGTTATACATGATTCAAACATTCAAGATATATGAGCTATATACATGATTCAAACATTTAAGTTATATGAGGTATACATGATTCAAACATTCAAGATATATGAGGTATACATGATTCAAACATTTAAGTAATACGAGGTATACATGATTCAAACATTCAAGATATATGAGCTATATACATGATTCAAACATTTAAGATATGAGCTATATACATGATTCAAACATTTAAGATACGAGCTATACATGATTCACACATTTAAGTTATACGAGGTATACACGCTTCAAACATTTAAGTAATACAAGGTATACATGATTCAAACATTTAAGATATATGAGCTATATACATGATTCAAACATTCAAGTTATACAAGGTATACATGCTTCACACATTTAAGTTATACGAGGTATACATGCTTCAAACATTTAAGTAATACGAGGTATACATGATTCAAACATTTAAGAAATATGAGCTATATACATGATTCAAACATTTAAGTAATACGAGGTATACATGATTCAAACATTTAAGTTATACGAGGTATACATGATTCAAAAACATTTAAGATATATGAGCTATATACATGATTCAAACATTTAAGATAAATGAGCTATACACAGTTACAAACAACAACATAGCATTAGGCTAAAGCAGACGAGAGCAAATTAATGGCAGAGGTCCCGTGGATAATGCGAATATAATAATGCAACCTTCTCAATTCTGTCAAGGTGTCCGCAGGTGCGAGACAACACACGGCGTCTACAAACAAAGCGTACAGAGTAACCAAATGGCTTACGTTTGAGGCATTCATCTCTTTAATGATTTTGTAGAATGCATCGGCCACCGAACCGTCTTTTACAAGTTGCAATGTGGACTGTACCAACACATCCCAGGGTGTATGTACAGATTGGGACCTAATTATATCCAACATGCATTCCAATCGAGTTACTTTAACGTCCCTGTTCAAACCCGCGTGATTCACAGTCATTTTGTTTTTAATAACCTGATCCAAAACACGGATTAAATGAGAAATGACCACGTCTTCCTCTACACGCGTTACGAGTCTAGTCCAGTAGTGACCCATTTTCACTCTATAAGCCAAAACTCCAGAGCTTGGTCTACGATTTCAATCTTTTCCTCGTCCCCTTCAGTCATCGTGTTGTAAATCTTGGCGATTGAGTGTTCGATGCGTCTCATCGTCTTAAAGTCATGCAGCAGGAAATCACAAGCGCCCCGGACCCGGTACTCGGACACGTAGAGACGGCGAGCGTTAAGAGCTCGTTGGATGGTAGGGATAAACCGACCCGTCCAAAGTCTTTCCATCAGCTGGGAGTGTTGTACCTCGTAAAAATAGTCCGGCATCTCATCCAGACATTCGTGCTGACACTGACTCAGATGGTTGATTTGACACCCATTGCAGATTTCCTTTCTGTACCGGGCCAAAACATACAGCAGCAGTTTACTCACTACGGCTCTCACCGTATTCAGAAATGCCACAGACAGCACCGAGTCCGTTTCATCGTGCATTCCTTTACAAGGAGGTCCGGTTCGCACGTCTGCGGCGGCGGCGGGAGCGGGCCGTGAAGAAGAACCGTCGCTGTCGGATGAATCGGGCGTTGTTGGAGTCGATGGAGGAGGACTAGGAGGAAAGCCCTGGGAGGGCTGCAGCGGCGGAGAAGGAGAGGCCCAACGCCTCAGTGACGGCGGTGCCGAAGAAGGCCTGATAAGGCCGGCCTCTGGCGATGAAGGAGCTGGTGAAGGCCTGATGAGGTCGGCCTCTGGCGTTGAAGGAGCTGATGAAGGCGGGAAAGACATGTTTTTCAGAGTCCGTCCTTCGTTTTTTAACTAGTCCGCCCCAGTCGTGTAGCTTTTTTAAACGTATTGGTACAGAGGGAGGGAGAGAGGAAGGGGTTTTTGAAAAAAGGAGGAGTCTTCTAAAACAGCGTTTTTTTCACAAGCATAATGTCTCTAGAGCTCCAACTGCTGGCAAAGACTTCCTTAATATTTTCCGCATTTTCCTCCATCATTTCCAACCAGTCTGTGAGAGGAATGCGTAATGACGCCTGGAATACGCCACATTCAGAACTGAAATACTCCAAAACAAATTCGTCCGGGTGTTTGTCCTTCAGCGACACCTGACGGCTGGCTCGATAGAATCATCTGCCTGAAGCCGAGCTTTTTGTCTCCCACATGGTGCTGGCCACAATTTTCTTCTTCTCTGTACCCGGCAGGCTTTCTTTCAGGCTGTGCGAGGAATTTGCTTCTCTCGTGTCTCTTGTCTCCGGCGCTCTAAGATCAGTCAATCCCACCATATTTAACACACTCCAGTCTATTGAGGTGAGTGTTGCTTGGGCCACAAGAGATCCAAAAGTTTCCCCTTTCTCCAACTGATAGAAACACACTTCGTTAGCTTTATAGTTGAACTTGTAACCCCACGCACCTCCGGCATCTAAACTCCATTCCTGCATAAGAGCGGAGGCCGGAGGCATCTGAATGCGTCCGATATGCCTGACATGCTTCTGGGGAGCTAGCCACGATTCACGAAAACTCACAATGGTGCCGCAGATGACGTTTCTCTCATCATCGTACATCGTTTTCCCTCCTCTTCCCGGCGTTTCTTTTTCATTCGCCACAGCATTCTCGGAGGCATCCAACGCTCTCTTTGCCATGTTTGTTTTCTCTTAGTTTATTATTTTTTCTTGAATAAAAATCCCGAGTCTTTTCGCTCTCTTTTAAACACAATTTGCTCAACGTAGCATCTTAGGAGAAGGAGGTGGTGGGGGTCCGCGGCGGATCTCAACAATGATTGGTGTTTGGCTGAGATCTAATAGCATAATATTGACGGATCTCAACACACACACACACACACACACACACACACGGTCTCTTAGCTGACAGAAGGTTCCAAAAAGGGAGGGGTAAATGAGCGGGAAAAACCTTATGATGATGTCATACATCCGCACTCAGGAGGGAGGGGAGGGTGGGGCGACTCTCTGTGTACACGGTGTGTGGCGAGTGTTACTCTGTGTACATGGAAGTGCTGCCAGCTTATTAGTTGTAATAATGCATTATCCGCTGGGAGGCGACAGAAGTTACGCACTATAGCTTTAAAGTCTAATTTCTTTTAATATATTATTTTTTAAATTACACTCACCCATTTTGTGGTTTGGCTCTGTCCTGTTGCCTTTGGATACTCCAAGCCACAACTGGAGCAATGGTCTTCTTCACTGAAGACTGAAAGATATTAATTTTATAAACTATAAGTAAGTAATGTATATGAAAATCAATATATAGGTCTATATAAGTCAAAAGATATTTATAGGAGTTGACACCACTGACTGTATTAGACATTGACCCCATAGGCGTCATTTAGGTATGAATCGGGAGAAAAAAAAAGAGAGAGGTTCTGTAGTCATCTTACTTGTGAGTGTCCTTCATATTTGTTGCAAGTGATCAGATGTGATATGTTAGATAGTCCGAGGCGCACTGGCTGGTTGTTTTCATTGTATTGCACTTAAATAGGTCAATAATATACTCATCAGTGAATACGAGTGTTAATGAATACGAGTGTTATTGAATCAAATTGTTCGCCACTTCGCTCCTCCGCGAGTTATGAGTTATGTGAGTTATTGTAAAAGTTGTTGTAAAAGCATTTTGCTCTGCTGCTGTAGACAGCCTGTCTAAATGATGTCTTGAAGCCTGTCTGATTGTATGTGGGGGTTTTTTCTTCATGTCGGCATGTTAAGCTTGTATTTTCGGTCCCTGGAGACACTCCAATAAATTCGCCTATACAGTATTGTACCAAATTGGCCTTTGTTTTACTGTGTTTTATACACTGGACCCCTTGGTTATCTTCTAGAAATGAGCTTGTAATTAATTTATTTTCTTTATTTTCTGTGAAGTTAAACACATGACTAATGATAATTAAACGTCCGCTCGCTGTCTGTGGTGCTGCAATATGCGCCGAAATAGGTCCGATGTTTTCACTGCTCTCACCAAGTCGTGCATTACATGCAGACATGAGGTATTATGAATGTGAGAAACAGCTTCATGTCCTTTGAAACAGTTTTCAATAGCATAGTATGTACTTCTGACAGGTCAAAGACCAAAGTGAAGTTTTATATATGTTCATATTTTTGAAACTCCATCATCAGTAGCTCTGTGACGTCATGTCATATTGCCATACCTTAGCTTTTGCTGAAACGATGCCCCTGATTGATCCCAGTGAAAGCCGAAACATCTGTATTGTACTATGGTGGCTGGCTGTAGTATACTTGTAGGTTATTGATCCTGATGATAATAATAATAATAACAATTAATAACAATATTATAAAATTCTACAAACCAGAGCACTGCAGAAGAGTTTTTGCCATGTCGATCCTTAGTTCTTTTATGTCTTTTCGCAGTGTGGGTATTTCGATCTTCTGGGGGACAACTGGAAAAGCCCCCACCACATCTGCAGCCATCTGTTTTGTTATTGATACACAAAGTAGACATGATAAAATGTCATGTAAAAAAAAGCCAGATTTTGACAAAAAAAAGTTTACATATTCAGACAGTTGATCTGTGGATTAGCTCACCTTCATGACAAAAACACCGCAGCTATAACCATCCTTTTGGATGCTGTGGGTGATTGTAGCTGGCTGCCACTTAACACCCACCCAATCAGTCTTCTGGTAGAGGTTCTGCCGCATGTTGAAGAACTGGCTGTATTGATTGTTGAAAAATGTAAAAAAAATTATATGTCATTGGGGGCATACTTTGCTACAAAAAAAGAAAAAAAAAACTGAAACTAGCAGTTATACATTGTTTGGGGTAAAATGAAAATAGAAAAAAATTACATATTATGCAATTGTGCATGCAGTTGTCTAATGTCACGTATTACATAGTAGTATATTGTCCATTATATTTTCCACACCATACCAAAACCGTGATGCAGCGACCCCTGAGTCTTTGTCCTCATCCTGACCCAAGGGATCCATGATGTACACATTTTGGTTCAACTTGTGCATATACTACAAGGAAAAGTTATAAGCCATTACAATTTCACTATTATTTTCTCATTTAATTTGAGGCAGAGTATATATTTTCTAATACATTAATTAAAGTTACAATGTGTAATTTTTCGGGTTGTTTATTAGCAAATATCAACTATTGCTTTCATAAATATATATTTACTAAAGTGTAATGCAATTCACATACAAATGGAAGCTTTCTCATAGGCTTAGAATGATTTCTCTATATATACACAGGCAGGGCGCGGTCTGCTGGAGGATGCCCTCTTGCGTCGTCATATTTGAATACAGTGGCCGAAAGGGATATACGCACTTCGCCTTTCGCGTTTACCTAGAACTTGCTGTCACTGGAGACGGTAAGGTGAAGATCAATCCAGGGCGCTTCTGCGTGAACCTGCTTTGTACTTTTATGATTCTGTCGCACCTTAAATGGAGGACCACACATATGTTTTGCCCTGTAAGAGGGAAACCACGCCACCAAATAAAAGAAAACGATCAGATAAACGAGGACAGGACAAAACACGAGTGAATATCGGCGTTGCTTATTCCAGGTGGAAAGAACTCCTGAAGGAGAAGGATTTCACAAGGGATGTGGCGGTTGCCTGCTTTCTGCTAGACAGGTAATTCAATCTGATATTTTAAAATCATTTTGGCTTCATGTTTGCAACTACTTTTCCCTCTCGTCTAAGTTCAAGTGACGGCTACGTTTACGTGCTAACATTATCCTAGCCTTGGCTAACGTTATCCCAGAGCTACAGCTAAATGGTTAGCCTAGCCTACAGCCTAATCTGTTGATTCCTCTCGCGCTTCTGCGAAGGCTGCCACCCTCTCCTCCTCCTCTTCCCTCTGGGTAGCCGAGACACACCTCTTCACCTGGCCGTTCCTGCACCGCCTCTACCCCCTCGCCCCCTTCCTCTCCCTGGTTTTCCTCCTCTCCCTCTCCCTCTTCCTCATCTCCCTGTGTCCTGTGGAAGAACACTCTGGAAAGGCATATATTATAATCGTACCAACCTATATTTGCCGCACTGTGCCATGACTATCACATAAAACGTGTTATTTTAGCATTACTGTGCTAATGTTTGCTCGTGTTACCAAAACAATTAGAAATAAAACACTCCTAACATATATCTCACAGATAACCTATATCTCACTGGTAAGCTATAACATATCATAACATGGTTTAGATTCCTAAATAAATATTCACCTCATAGCTAGATACTCCTGAAAAACTCGAAAAACTCTGTTGTCTGCGCAAGGCTTTTTGTCCTACGAGGCCACCGTCACTCACCCAACGGGCGGGGGGGTGAGTGAGTGAGCGCGAGTGAGCACTGCAATCTAGAATCTGACCGCTGATGTCACTGTTACTCACCATTTTTACACACTGAGGCTTTAAGGTTCTTACCAACAATTTCCAGGGGTTGTGTCCAACATTCATGAATCCTACCACTCCATCAAAGTTAACCTTGTACAGTAATTGCAAACACACAAACATTTTATTAAGATAATTTTTCATGTTTCTTATGTTTAAAAAAGTTTCATTTATACAAATTTATTAGATTTACCTTGCGCAATGAGTGATTACTCATGGCAGACCGTTCTCCAAAAACTATGACTCCAGCTGAGTAATGGTTTAAGGGATATATTCTTTTTCCAAACCCTTTCATGTTCAGGATGGCTCTGAGATAGCACTGGATTGTCTGAAAAATAGATTATACTATTAATGATTTTTCTGAAACTTCAAAATCTATAGGAATACAAAGGTGATGGTTATGTAAGAAATATTTACCTCACCCAGCAACCACTTGTGTGGTGCTAGAGAATTGAATTCACTCTGACGAAGTATGTACGTGTTTGTCTTGTCAGGTGATTAAATGACTGCAACGACCACTTCGCTGTCCCTTTTTCTCCAAATTCTCTGCTGTTAATTTAGAACAAGCATGCAAGTTGTTATTCAAGCATGAAACATATAAAGTTTTGGTAGGCTATTAATTGTAAGTAGCTGAAGCAAAGTGAAAAAATACAATTATCTTTGCTGCAGCCGTGGGTATGCATCTATACTTAAAGGAATAGTTCACCCAAAAATGAAAAATCAGTCATTATCTACTCACCCCCATGCTGATAAGAAATTTTTTAATCCTCCGAGCACTGCTGGAGTCCCACGGGGAGACAGCTTTCAGTATTTTTCCAAACAACAGATGTCTGCGGGGACCACTGGCAAAACTGCCAAAAAACCTTCAAAATCCTCCAAACCTCTACTCAGCCACACTCGATATGTCTGGAAGCCACGGTGTACATTATTATGTTGAGAAGACGGTATATTTTTGGTAAAAGACCCTTTAATGATTCTACACAGCATCTCAAGGTATCCCAAAATATCTTGCTTGTTGAAGGCCAGCAAAATACCTTGCGTTAGGGCCCAACTGTAGTCAGTTTCTGTTATGTCTGAAGACGTTCAGTATTGTGTTCCTGTGCCTTTGAGTTTTCACTGCACTGTGTACAGTGTGCCGTAAAGTGTGAGGTGTCGTGAGTTCAGTAAAGGATCATAGACGAAGCTACACGGAGTGGTTTTTGTCTCCATCCAAACACAATATTTGGCGAACCAGGATGTCTGAACTCGTATTACCACCGCTGCCACCTTTCCTGCCGGCTCCCGGCGACCCAGCCGTCCCATGGAACCGATGGCTGCCCGCGTTTGAGGATTATTTGCTTGCTTTGGGACACTCGGACTTAGCGGAGCCTAGTCCGTGTGTTGGTGGATGCACCGGTTTGAGTTTCGTCAGAGAGCTCAGAGGCCGGGTGAGACCGTTGCCCATTTTGTATCAGCATTACGTGAGTTGGCGAGACTGTGTGATTTTGGGGCTTTAGAGGATGGACTCATAGTGGACCAGTTAATAGAGAAAACTTCCTGTAACCAACTGAGAGAGAGACTTTTATTAGAGCCAGACTCCATGACACTCGTGGATGCTCTGGTAATAGGGTGGCAGCTTGAAACGGCCCTAACAGACGCGCACAAGTTAAGCCGCGCTGTGCACGAGCCTGTGACGTCATCACCGCCGTCAGTTCAGCACACAGAGACTACGGATGCAGCTGACTGGGAGAGTGACAGTTTGGGAGAGTGACAGTTTGGGAGCTGTACCAACTGTGGTTCCTCTAAACATGCAACAGGAGATCAGTCATGCCCTGCCCAGGGGAAACGCTGTTGTGACTGCAACAAGCTGAACCATTTTGCACGCTACTGTCGCTCCTCCCCTGCTCACCATGATACTGCTGCTGTTCCCATAAATACTGTACAGACCTCGCAGCCCTCGTTCAAGCTCTGCACATGCCGTGTGGGCACTGTACTCATCCCGCTCCTTGTGGACACAGGGGCTAAAGTGTCAATCCTGAACAAATGCACATACGACCGCTTCTTCAGTCATGGCTCCCGTCAGATATGATCAGCAGTGTGCCCCTGACACCAAGTTCTGCATCACCCAGAGGGGAGCTAACATTATAGGCTTAGACTTGTTCCTTGCTCTGGGTTTTATTGTGAGTGACGCTAGGGGCCAGCATGTCCTGCAGGTCGCCACCTCCTGGCCTGACCGCTACCCAGCCTGTTTAACAGGCTGGGCCGCATGATTGGATTTGTACACCAGCCTACTGTTGACCTGTCAGTCTGCCCGGTTATCCAACCTCTACGGCGCATTCCTCTGGCTCTCTGTGATGTGGTGGGGGCCGAGCTGCAGCGTCTGGTGGAGGCGGACGTCATAGAGCCTGTCGACGCCTCGCCGTGGGTGTCAAACCTGGTGATAGCCAAGAGAAAGGGGGGCGGACTGTGGCTCTGCGTCGACCTCACGGATGTGAACAAAGCCATCATCCCTGATAAGTACCCTCTACCTACAGCTGAGGAGCTCACTAGCCACTTCCACGGCTCCACTGTCTTTAGAAAGATGGACTTACGAAACAGCTACCCTGGCACCGGCCAGCATGGACCTCACAGCGTTTGTTACGCACGTGGGGGTTTTCAGATTTAAACGCATGGCGTTTGGACTTTCATCAGCCCCGAGCTGTTTTCAGAAGATAATGTCACTCATACTGGCTGGTATCCAGGGGGTCTCCATCTACCTGGATGACGTGGTGGTGCACGCACCCTCCACCGCACTGCACGACGCTCGCCTGGAGCAGGTTTTTCGGCGGCTCGAACAACATGGGGTCACACTGAATGCTGAGAAGTGCATGTTCGGGGTTGACGAGGTCGAGTTCCTGGGTTTCAGGCTCTCAAAGGAGGGCATCGCCCCAATCATGTCCCACACTGAGGCCATCCTGTCCCTGCCGGACCCGCAATTGCCATCCCAGCTGTCGTCCTTCCTGGGGATGGCCGCCTACTACCTCAGATTCATGCCACACTACTCTGACTCAACGGCCCCCCTGCGCCAGCTGCTCAGGAGGGATGTTACGTGGGACTGGACTCCGGCTTGCCACAAGGCCGTGCGCATCATCAAGCAGCAGCTCTCGTCCCCGCCCACACTGACCCATTTCAGCCTGACGGCGCCCACCATGGTCACCTGCGATGTCTCCGGGGTGGCACTGGGCGCCGTGCTCTCCCAGATTCAAGAGGGGGGGGGGAACGCCTGGTGGCTTTCGCCTCACGGGCACTTACTCCAGCAGAGCAGAAGTATTCGGTCGGGGAGAGAGAGGCCCTGGCCTGCCTGTGGGCGTGCGAACGTTGGTATGTTTACCTATACGGGAGGGCTTTCACCATCTGCACAGACCACCAGGCACTGACAGTGCTGCTAGCGACTCAAGGTTCGGGGCACAGACCCATGAGACTGCTGAGGTGGGCTGACAGGCTGAACCAATACAACTTCAGCCTGGAGGTCATGTCGGGTCGGGCCAATACAGTGGCAGACCTGTCACGAGCCGTCTTGGTGATGAAGGAGGCGGGTGGGGTGGCAGCAGACATGGAGAGCGACGAAGACTGGGTCCACGTCCTGCACGGGCCCTTCAGTTCAGTAGTCACCTTGGCAGAGCTGCAGCAGGCCTCAGCTGACGATGAGACCCTCACAACTCTCCGCACCTACGTCCAGGATGGCTGGCCTGCCAAAGTGGATGACAGGCTGCTTCCCTACTATTGCTTCCGTGACGAGCTCTCCTGCTGGGGGGCGGTGTGCCTTGTTTGTGGTCACCGTGCTGTCGTTCCAGAGACTCTCCAGAGTGCTACACATGGCGCATGAGGGACACTTGGGTGTGGTCAAGGTGAAGCAGCGCTGCTGAGACACAGTGTGGTGGCCCCACATAGACCCTGATGTTGAGGAGCTGGTACGTAACTGCGCCTGCTACCTGCTGAGTGGGAAAAAACGGGTCAGCCTGCCACAGCACCCCTCACCCCAACCCCATGGCCATCTATGCCCTGGGAACATATTCAGGTCGACCTCTGTGGAGAACTTCACGGAGCACCCGCTCACGCTCGTTACCTGCTGGTTGTGCACGACCTGCATTCAAAGTGGCCAGAGGTCTTTCAGCTGAGCTCCATCACGACGCACTCTATCATCGACTGCCTGGATGACCTGTTTGGACGCTGGAGCCTCCCCTGTGTCGTCACGACAGACAACGGTGCTCAGTTCACATCGGCAGAGTTCACAGATTTTCTGACGCTGCGGTCTATCAAGCACATCAGGACAGCAGTGTATCACCCAGAAAGCAATGGGGGGTGGAAAGACTGAATAAAACTCTCAAAAACAGAATTCGAGCTTGTCTGGAGAGAGGGAAAACCTTCAGCGATGCACTCAACCAAACTCTCCTGACCATCCGGGCATCTAAGCATTCCACCAGGAGTCACCTGCACTGCTCATGATTGGGCACGAACTTAAGCAACCACTGGACTGTTTGAGAGCTGAGCCAGCGCCTGTACGCGGGAGCCCCGGGCTCCAGAAAGCCAGAGCTCAGGTGAAGGGTTCACACGCTCGGATGAAAGAGAGGTATGACGCCTCACACAGAGTACAGACCCCCTCACTTGTGGCAGGGGATTGGGTCAGGATTAAACGCCTCCACTGCCAGAATAAGCTGCAGTCATACTGGTCAGAGCCCCTCCGGGTGACAAAGCAGCTGGGGCCGGCCACTTACAGACTGGAGAATGGGACTCGTTGGCACTCAAACCGTCTGCACAGAGTCACAGACCCCACATCACCTGCATCACCTCTGTCTCCAGTAGCGGCGCTAGGTTGGCAGCCCAGGCCGGGAGCGAACCGGGTGGGGGGTAATCCACCACCACCGCCAGATGCAGCTTCATGGCCAGTACTCCCTCAGAGAATGAGGGTCCCGCCTGTCTGGCATGGGGACTATGTGACAGGGTGATGGTGACACTGGGGAATTTGGGCTGAATGGTATGTTTCAGCTTCCACGGGGGTGGGGGGAAAAATGTTATGTCTGAAGACGTCCAGTATTGTGTTTCTGTGCCTTTAAGTTTTCACTGCACTGTGTACAGTGTGCTGTAAAGTGTGAGGTGTCGTGAGTTCAGTAAAGGCTCATAGACGAAGCTACACGGAGTGGTTTTTGTCTCCATCCAAACACAACAAGCTTCCACTTGACTTACTTTATTGGCAGTGATTTTTTTGACTTTTGTCAAAAATTTCATTAGCCAAAAGGACAGATTGGCCACGGTGTGGTCATTGGTGACCATTTCACTGACAGGAAGAGGTGGTTTGTTTTTGCCGTCACCTGACAAACAGAGGGCATAATACAGAACCCTCTGGGGTTGGTTGGGGAGCCACCGCACAACGCCACCCGTGGCATCAAGGAAGACGGTCACTGGAGAACTTTGGCGGAGATGAGCTGCAAAAATTGCAATTCCTTGCTCTGTGTACATGTGGACACCAAAGGGATCCACTTGCAGATGTTGAATGTACCCTGGGCAGAATATGTAACCAGTATCGGGCTCTCTCTTTATTTGCTGTGTCAGTATTAGCTCCAGCAACAAGTCTTCATGAAGTCTAGTGCTTCTACTTATCTCTGCTGACACAACTTTGAGTACGTCTTTTGACAGTGCTCGGGTGAGGTTACCAGCGAGTAGTTCCAATGATGGCATTTTCCTCAGCCTCTGATAAAAGGTGTTACTCACCCCACCAGTGATTGCCTTTGCAATTTTCCCTCTCTTCTTATTGCTGGCTGGCCTTGCCCTTGTCTCATCCAGTAAATGTGCCACTTTACCTAATCGAGACACGTGAAATGAAATGCTTTTTGCATTCTTTGAGGGTTTGTTTGGAAGTTCAAAGAAGTATGTGGCTTTGCATGAAGAAAACATGCAAACCACTTTTATTTTTACATAAGGTGATGATGTCTTTCGGCTGTTAGGTGCTCTAAGATGCTGGTACTTGAATGCAAGTGAACAACAAGGGTTGTGCTTTCGAAAGCTATTGTATAGGACATGTGTCCATGACTTCTTGAGTTTTGATGATCCATAACTTGGCTTAATCTTGTCCCATTTGTCCCTCTTAATGCGCATTTTAAATTTTTTAGGTCCAGGTTGTGTAGGTCTGTATCTTGGATCTTTTTCACTTTTGTGCATCCTATCATCAGTTGATGTTTTTCCAGTGTGGCATCCGTTTTTAAAGTGCTTCTTAACTTTGCTGAACTGACTTATTTCACCCAGGTAGGCATCAGACGCATCGATGGCACTCTCCTCACTCCTCACTTCAGTAGTTGTATCGACTGCTATAGTTGTACTCGTTGCTGTATCTGTGGCAGAGTCAGGAAGGTCCTCAACATCAGGATTTTCTTCATCCAGGTAAGCATCAAGCTCAGGGATGGCACCCTCCTCATTCCTAACTTCATCCAAATTTTCTGTTCCTGCTTCATGGTTGTGGTTGGAACAAACATGGTCTCCAACTTGTACATAAGCATGTGATGTCAGTTGTTTGGTTGCAGTCCTAACCCCTTGTCTGTTTTGTAGCCATACAACATGCAGCCATTTCTTTAGTCTCTCTTGGTTAATCACAAATAAACGAATGGAAAGCTCTGCCCATACTTCAGAGTTCCAAGATGTTTCCCTTTCAGTTATTTTCACATCTAATAATTCCCTAATTACACGCTGTTCACCACCAGCCCTTAACCACAGATCCTCCTTGGGTATTCTACCACCTTTTCTTGTACGCCCCATAATGAAAAAATAATGGAGTCTGGAACAGTCCGGAACAGAAGGTCGTAGGTTGGTTTCAAGTCTCTATTGCTTTCCGTTCAGGACTTAATGGAAGTAATTAGTAAATTTATTTTCTGGTTTTGTAAGATAATCTTAAAAATAAAAAATACAAAAATAATAATGAATGCAGTAAGGAAACATACTATTTCTTACCATTCATGAGTTGCCGAAAGTAATGAACGCGGAAACAATCCGGAATGGAAGGTCGTAACTTCACGAAACTTAGGGTACATGAACCCCTCCATAAAAGTTGGTTTTAAGTCTCTATTGCTTTCCGTTCAGGACCTAATGGAAGTAATGGAGTCTGAAACAGTCTGGAACAGAAAGTCGTATGTTGGTTTCAAGTCTCTACTGCTTTACGATCAGTAATGGAGTCTGAAACAGTGTATATGTACAGTACAGGCCAAAAGTTTGGACACACCTTCTCATTCAATGCGTTTTCTTTATTTTCATGACTATTTACATTGTAGATTCTCACTGAAGGCATCAAAACTATGAATGAACACATGTGGAGTTATGTACTTAACAAAAAAAGGTGAAATAACTGAAAACATGTTTTATATTCTAGTTTCTTCAAAATAGCCACCCTTTGCTCTGATTACTGCTTTGCACACTCTTGGCATTCTCTCCATGAGCTTCAAGAGGTAGTCACCTGAAATGGTTTTCCAACAGTCTTGAAGGAGTTCCAAGAGGTGTTTAGCACTTGTTGGCCCCTTTGCCTTCACTCTGCGGTCCAGCTCACCCCTAACCATCTCGATTGGGTTCAGGTCCAGTGACTGTGGAGGCCAGGTCATCTGCCGCAGCACTCCATCACTCTCCTTCTTGGTCAAATAGCCCTTACACAGCCTGGAGGTGTGTTTGGGGTCATTGTCCTGTTGAAAAATAAATGATCGTCCAACTAAACGCAAACCGGATGGGATGGCATGTCGCTGCAGGATGCTGTGGTAGCCATGCTGGTTCAGTGTGCCTTCAATTTTGAATAAATCCCCAACAGTGTCACCAGCAAAACACCCCCACACCATCACACCTCCTCCTCCTCCATGCTTCACAGTGGGAACCAGGCATGTGGAATCCATCCGTTCACCTTTTCTGCGTCTCGCAAAGACACGGCGGTTGGAACCAAAGATCTCAAATTTGGACTCATCAGACCAAAGCACAGATTTCCACTAGTCTAATGTCCATTCCTTGTGTTTCTTGGCCCAAACAAATCTCTTCTGCTTGTTGCCTCTCCTTAGCAGTGGTTTCCTAGCAGCTATTTGACCATGAAGGCCTGATTCGCGCAGTCTCCTCTTAACAGTTGTTCTAGAGATGGGTCTGCTGCTAGAACTCTGTGTGGCATTCATCTGGTCTCTGATCTGAGCTGCTGTTAACTTGCCATTTCTGAGGCTGGTGACTCGGATGAACTTATCCTCAGAAACAGAGGTGACTCTTGGTCTTCCTTTCCTGGGTCGGTCCTCATGTGTGCCAGTTTCGTTGTAGCGCTTGATGGTTTTTGCGACTCCACTTGGGGACACATTTAAAGTTTTTGCAATTTTCCGGACTGACTGACCTTCATTTCTTAAAGTAATGATGGCCACTCGTTTTTCTTTAGTTAGCTGATTGGTTCTTGCCATAATATGAATTTTAACAGTTGTCCAATAGGGCTGTCGGCTGTGTATTAACCTGACTTCTGCACAACACAACTGATGGTCCCAACCCCATTGATAAAGCAAGAAATTCCACTAATTAACCCTGATAAGGCACACCTGTGAAGTGGAAACCATTTCAGGTGACTACCTCTTGAAGCTCATGGAGAGAATGCCAAGAGTGTGCAAAGCAGTAATCAGAGCAAAGGGTGGCTATTTTGAAGAAACTAGAATATAAAACATGTTTTCAGTTATTTCACCTTTTTTTGTTAAGTACATAACTCCACGTGTTCATTCATAGTTTTGATGCCTTCAGTGAGAATCTACAATGTAAATACTCATGAAAATAAAGAAAACGCATTGAATGAGAAGGTGTGTCCAAACTTTTGGCCTGTACTGTATATATATGTATACCAATTACTTAATGGAGTGCAACAAATCTTGGTAACTATATCATGTTGAATTTTTTAAGAAAATTTCACTGTATAATTCCTCTGAAAGGATAAACAATTTCCTTGTATTTTTTGGGGGGAGTGCTAACATTCTTTGCAAATGTATTAAAATAAGTATTACTCCATTAGTTAATATTCTTCGTTTTAAAAGGATCTTCCCACTGACATGAATAGGGGTTAAAGCAAGAAAAAATTTTGTGCCTGAAATGTGGAGCAAGGAAGATTTGTGTGCCTGAAATCTGAAATCTTTTTCAGAGTGGGGGGCTTGGTGTTGCGGTCACAAAATGAAGAAATAGAAATGTATGTGTTGTAAAGGAACATGTTTATAATCAAAACTTTTTTTTAATACCCTAAGTAAATTTAGCTGGTAGTAGGATTTTAATTAGGGCTGCATGATTTTGAATAAATATCTAATTGTTGATTATTTGACTGATACTTCAACTCAACACAAACTCCAACACAAATCTCACTTGAAATGCCTTTAATAAATACGTTAAATTATATATAAACCAAAAGCATCTGATCCAGCCTGATTAAGAGATAAAGAGAGCGGCATTAACCTTGGTCACTACATTAATAGCTTTAGTAGTTACTTTTCAGATTAAACGTTTATAGCATAATGAGTTTATAAATAAAGATTAAACTTTCAGTGGTTACCAGACTTTTTGACTTATAGCTCCAACATCTCTTTTTTGCCTTGGTGCTATTTATTTTTAGAAGCTAAATCATTTAGATTTTTTGCAAAATTGTATCGCGGTTGATGTGAATTAAACAGGCAGTTATGTCGAAATTTTGCCTCTGGGCAAGCATGTCATCACTGAAATGGATCATATAATGTGGTGGTGACTTTAAAACTTCAGCATAGAGGATTTTTATTGCAACTTTCGTTTCTGTCTGGTTTCTGTTACCTTACCTTCAAAATTACCGCTGGCTCACTGGAGCCTCTCCCGTCTGTGCTCTGCTGTGACATGATGTGAAAGTATGCACAGGCGTCAGTGTTGATTGGCTATCACTTGTGCTGTGTAACCAATCAGAGGGGGCTGTAGGCGGGACATTGGCCCTGTCCAAATACCCGCACTTTCGCCCTTGTGCCCCTTAATTGCGCGCTCCCGCTAAGGGGCGCAAGTGCGTAGGGTGTCCAAATTGTCTTCTGTTGTTATCGAGGGGTGCAAACCTGTGCCCTTAATGCACCCCTTCCGAAAGTGCGCATCAGACCTCACTTCGCTGAAGGATTTTACCCAGAATCCTCTGTAATGTCGTGACGCCGTAACACTGCACAGCTGGTCGGTACAACTCACCATCTTCAAATGGTAACTGACGTATCCGCGAGCCGTTAACTCCGACTGACAACAACCGTTAGAGGAACATAACATCAAACAACACGCGGTGTGGACTTAATAATACATGACAGGGCGTTAATAATGAAATAATATACAGTTTACAGTTGACCTGAGGTTTGTATCATAGTCCACATCACTTTTGATTGTGTCTTTAATTATTATTATTTTATTACCGTATGTCTTTATAGTTTATTTTATAACTCTCCAGCTAATTCAGAATGCAGCAGCACGTGTACTAACAGGAACTAAGAAACGAGATCATATTTCTCCTGTTTTAGCTTCTCTGCACTGGCTCCCTGTAAAATCCAGAATTGAATTTAAAATCCTACTGTTAACTTATAAAGCTCTAAATGGTCAAGCTCCATCATATCTTAGTGAGCTCATAGTGCCATATTATCCCACCAGAACACTGCGCTCTGAGAACGCAGGGTTACTCGTGGTCCCTAAAGTCTCCAAAAGTAGATCAGGAGCTAGAGCCTTCAGCTATCAGGCTCCTCTCCTGTGGAATCATCTTCCTGTTACGGTCCAGGAGGCAGACACCGTCTCCACATTTAAGACTAGACTTAAGACTTTCCTCTTTGATAAAGCTTATAGTTAGGGCTGGCTCAGGCTTGCCCTGTACCAGCCCCTAGTTAGGCTGATTTAGGCCTAGTCTGCCGGAGGAGCCCCCCCCCATAATACACCGGGCACCTTCTCTCCTTCTCTCTCTCTCTCTCTCTCTCTCTCGTATTCTATTACTGCATCTTGCTAACTCGGCCATTCTGGATGTCACTAACTCGGCTTCTTCTCCGGAGCCTTTGTGCTCCACTGTCTCTCAGATTAACTCATATCGCAGCGGTGCCTGGACAGCGTGACGTGTGTGGTTGTGCTGCTGCCGTGGTCCTGCCAGATGCCTCCTGCTGCTGCTGCCATCATTAGTCATTAGTCATACTTCTACTGTTATTATACACATATGACTATTGTCACACATGTATACTGCCAGATAATAATACATACTTTCAACATATTGTACCACAGTAGCCAGAACTATAACTATAATATTATTACTTTCAATAATGTTGTTGTAAGCTACTGTTATTACCTGCATCTCTCTCTCTCTCTCTGTCTCTCTCTCTCTCTGTCTCTCTCTCTGTCTCATTGTGTCATGCGGATTACTGTTAATTTATTATGCTGATCTGTTCTGTACGACATCTATTGCACGTCTGTCCGTCCTGGAAGAGGGATCCCTCCTCAGTTGCTCTTCCTGAGGTTTCTACCGTTGTTTTTTTTTCCCTGTTAAAGGGTTTTTTTTTGGGGAGTTTTTCCTTATCCGCTGTGAGGGTCATAAGGACAGAGGGATGCCGTATGCTATAAAGCCCTGTGAGGCAAATTGTGATTTGTGATATTGGGCTTTATAAATAAAATTGATTGATTGATTGATTGATTGATCACAATTTACCACAATTTATCCAAGCAAAAAACGTTTTAATAGTAATAACGGTAATCTAGGCTACGTTAACAGTAGAGTAAAAAAAGTTAGAGCTAATATACACATTATTAACGGGTAAATTCAAGAGTAAAATTTAATTTAAAAAATTTAATTTAAAAAATTTACCTGTTGGTTGGGCATCAGCATCAATACTTGGATCTGATGTAGATGCCGCCTTCTCCTGCGGCTCCTAATCCTCCTCATCATTCACTGATTGTATCTATTTATCATTTGCAGCAGCAGTGCTGTGAACAACGTTATTTCCTCTATCGTCATGTTTCGTCTCCTAGGAGACGGACCAGCTGGACCCAAACGGAAGTGACGTTTCCGCAACTGTCCCAATTCTCCTTTTTAAACAGCGTCGATCCCTTGCGCACTTACGCCCCTAACTGCACTTTTGGCAAGTGCACTTCAGGGAAGACCTCAGGGCGCAAGTGCGGGTATTTGGACAGGGCCAAAGTTACAAAGCCCAGTGCAGTAGGGACTGCAGGAGAGAAACAGGATTTTCCCCTCCGTTTGATGTAAAAGTGGCACACTACAATGCAAAAATGTTGCAACGGATTGGTGTGTAAGCCTCAAATGCTGAAAATTTTCAAATGAATATTAACCAAATACACCCCGCAGTTTTGTATCGCACAAGTGCGAAACAACTACTCCTACTTAGCAGTTACTGGATATGAATAAATGTTTACTACTGAGTCCTTAATTACATCGTTTATTACATATATCTTGAAATAAGTGGATGCTTCTGTTTATACAGTTTAAATAAAGGTGTAAAGGTCGCCTAGTTCTACCTTACACAAGGCATTTAGTGACGGGAAAAATTTATAATTTTTCATGTTCCGCTGTCACATTTATTAATGCTGTATGGTGAATTTATCAGATGCCATTTATATGTACACGGGTATGGTATGGACTGAAATATTGTTATTATGTTGATGCCAAAACTTGATATAAGGGGGAAGTGATGCATGACGGGGGGAAACTGAGCAGTCAGCGTTTGGAGGTGTGCGAGGAGTTTCCCGTCTCTAAAGGATCAAACCAAATACAGCGGATTGTTCTTGTTCCTTGTGGATTACCTCAAGACACAACTTTGCTGCCAAGCGGGACGAGTGGTGAGGTTGCGTGGTTCTTTGTTTGTTTTTGTGAACTGTGGCGCTTCATTACGCTCCAACAGACTCCCCTTTAACATACATGTTTTCTTCTTTGCCGGCTTCTGGGACTTTGATTGACTGCTGGGGGGGGGGGGGGGGGTGTAATTCGGGTTATTCTGTGAAGAGTGTGTTTTGTGATAATGTGGAACCGGCGCCCACGCCCTTTCTTGTTTAAGTGTTATCTCCGTCCGGACGCGGACATGATTTATTTTCTTTCACTAAAGTTTGATTATTGATTCAACTTATTGTGACTCATTCGTTAATCTTCGTTTATTCGGAATATTTTAACACAGCAAGTGTGAGAATTTGAGTTTGTTTTGGGTGATAAAGCAAAATTAGTTAATCTCTTTTCGTATCTCAAACACCTCGCACCTGATCCACCCGTAACCTTTAGATTAGCGTTGTAACTTTTCCTTTGGTTAATTTTATTACAAGGGGAATTGTTACAAAGGAACAATACAGGAATGAATAATTGAGCAGACACATTGCTGGACATCAAATAACATTTTTTATTCAGCACCATGGACAGAGTTGCATAGAGGCAGGTTACTTATGTTAAAAAGTTAATTTAAAAACAAAACAATGCATAAAACTGGTTGATATCTTCCGTCAATGGTCTTTTTTTTCTTTTTTTTTCCACTCATAAAGAAGGCCCTTCAACCAGTGATCCGCTGTTTCCTGGTCTGTGAAGGCATTGTGGGTGGTCGCCAACCATGCATTCCCTAATGAATTTACACTTTTGGAAAATCAAGAAATGTTATTAAATGATGCTCACTGAACACTAATTCTTTCTTGGAAGTTTTAAATGCTATTCCAAAAAAAAAGGTTGTGAAAGCTCTATACATACCTTAAAAACAAATGAGAAGTAGATTGGCATTGATAGCTAGAAATTCCTGAGAGCTATTTCAAAATAAAATTGAGAAATATTCATAAATAATGCTCACAGAACAGTCATTTTTTTCTGGGATATTTTTAAATGTTTTTCTGGGAGATAATGGTTGTGAAAGATCAATACTGACCTTAAAAACAGAGGAGAAATATTTTGGTATTGAAAGGTTGGGGTTCCTGAGAGCTATTTCAAAATAAATTTGAGAAATATTCATAAATAATGCTCATATAACAATCATTTTTTCTGGGATATTTTTAAATGAGTGTGACAGAGTAAATCTATTTCAGTTGAAGGTAAGAGCTCCTACACTTAGGTGCAAGATGATGGCTGACAAAGAACAATGACAGTAACATATTTTGAAAAAACCTTGGCATAGCTGATAAGCATCTTGAGAACAGCAACAAAGCATGTTTCTCATACACACATAAATGCACTCAAGGACATGGGGCACTGCAGGTCAAATTCAAAACTGACACATCAGAAGAAAGCAGAATGCTCTTTAAACAGCAGGACATGACATGTCTATATATGGTAAGGATACATTTTGATCCTACACTGATCATTCTGATAACTAGTTTATGCAGCAGCTGAACTTTTTGGCTTGATGTGCCACTGAGCAACTTTCAAAGGAATAACTGGGGCACTGCCTCCAACACTGTATCCAGGTATTGTTAGACATCCATGACCCAAAACATGATCCTTTTTCTGACACTTATCAAATGGTTTTGTTAAATAAACCTAACCACAACTGTTTCACAACATTAACCAGATGTTACAGTGTGTTTCAGTTGTGTGTCACATAAGTGGTCCTGTGCGTTACTAAGAGATACCATCTGATAAAGCTTGGGTATTTGATGACCTGGGAATGAGACCAGGCTGGCTGAGCAGGTAGCATACAGTGGCTTTAAAGAGCTTTTTCTTTGAAAACAGCTGCCTGCTACAGCTGAAAAGCACAGAGAGTGCTGAGACTCAACCAAAACAGTTGTTACTGGTTGTTTGCCTGAAGAAGGTCTAGCCACCAAAACGTTGCAGCATTAAAATCATGATTTTTGCACGTTAGATGGTGTGAGTCTGGTGGAGTCTTTTTTACAAGTTTTATTCTTCTCGTCCCTCGCCTATGCACCTGTTTGGAAATAGATGTGCAAAGTATTCCATTGTTTTGAGTACTGTCTGTAAAAGCAAAACTATGAGCTCAACAGATGCAAGAAAACATCTGTAGAACTGAGGGGAACTGTAATTATCTGTAGGTATTACAATATATGGCCGTGTGTTTATATAAATATGTTGATGTGGCAGCGGGGTGTGGCTGAGTTGCCGGCTGCTGGAGGAGGGAGGGGGAGTGTCTCAGCTGGCGATCAGACAGCTGGACAGAATCAGGTAATCACAGTCAAACCATAAAAGCATGCTGGTAACCTGGTTCTGGTTCTCTTGCAGTAGGCTGGGTCTGGGAAGAGAGCGGTCCTTGGAATATAGAAAGGTTTGAAATGTGATGGGAACATAAAACAAATCAAATCTGCCTAAATGATGTATTATTTACTGAGATTGTCAATAAAAAGGAAAAAAAATAGAAAAAAAAATAGTTAGTAATGAGACAATGAAAGCCTTTTTCACACATTTGTCCATTAAACTGTATAGCTAAGCTATTGATGCACTGTTTCTACAACACACTTAAAAAAAATTGGTAGAACATGAGAACAACACAAGTCTGGGTAAAAACACCAGACTGTGACAAGTCCAACATAACAGGAAAAACAAAGTCTGGAGACGAGACAAGAGTACTACAGTATTGATTTGGGGTTGACTGCTTCTTTAAATAGGTTGCTTGAACCCTAGGACCAATGCGTCAGCTTTAAGCACAGTCTAGAGCTCAGCGTGTGTATTTATGAGAATCCATGCAAAGTAAAGTCACTTATTTTGACACCAAGGTTTGGTGTTAGAAGCCATTTATTTCATTTTTTCATGATTGTCCATTAACATGGGTGTAGGGGATTCAATAGTTGGTGGATGTGAGACCAGAGATGTACACTGACATCACCACTGGTTTACGTACACGTACTTTACCAGTACACTGCTTAACAATATGCTTATATACAATTTCAAGTTAGAATGGACAGTGATGGGCGAGATGTAGAGACAGTGTAGAATGGAAATTCTGCAACAATGAGGAAGTCAAACTGGATCAAACTTAAGGAAATTTAAGTCCCTTTTCCACCTCACAAAAAAAAAAACTGTTAACACCTGTTATCTGGATGTAAAGGGAAAGGTTACAATTAGCATTTACTCCCACGTCAAATGACTCTGCGGTCGTCACAGGTATTATTGGCTCTGGCTCAATTCGGCTCCAATCAGCTCTGATGGGCAGTGATGGAAACCCAACACCCTGGTGAACCCGCTAATTTTAGCCCCTTTACTGGCAAGATGCAATAACATGTTATCACAAATTAGTATGCATCTCCACTCAAGTAGCACTCAAACACTACATAATTAGTCTGTACCAGCTTTAGGACAGACTGAATGAGTAAGGCATATATAGAAAGAAGTAACCACCATTAAGTTTTTACTGGCCTCCATACTGCTTTCTACTAACCTGTTTTCTGGCCTGTCCGTGACGTCCAACATGACACTTAAAAAAAATCCACACAGGCATAGAAAACATACTTGTCTGCTGCAGAGCCCCATATACACACACTGGTCTGGCAAAGGGGAAAGGAATCCATGGCCTATTCTTAGCAGGCTTACTCATGTTTAAAAACCTATGTGCAAGCACTAATTTTGGTGGAAAAGGGGTATAAATGACAAGGTCACAAGGACAGTTTTTTTTTACAAGCACTGAAAGACCTGGAAGGTTATGACATTTGCGACTGCACTTTTTTGGGTCCTTTTAAGGGAAAAACTACTTAATATCTTGCCTTGAATTCATATTTGTTTTGTTGACATTTTTCCAACACATTCTACAAGCAGATCAGTTTGATTTGTTTCTGTTTTGTGTCTTCAATTACAAAACTGCCTAAAATTTTACCTATACATCCTAGCATTGCAGAATCAGGAAAAGGCAATTTGTTGTTAGAAAGCAGATGGTAGATGAAAGATGTTAATTGTACAAGTACACAGAGCACATACACCTCTCTCGCTTCTTTATCTATTTACAAAATCTGTTTGCTAAGCTTATGTCTGTCTTTGCTAAATGTGAAGTCAGAGAAATGTGTGAGGGAAACATAGAGGAATAAGTCCCTCAAAACAAACATGAAAGATCAACAGAGGTGGAAATAATATCGCTCAAATGATAAACGTGAGGAAAATATATTTAATACAAATAAAATGTCATAAAAAACAAATAAAACCATTATGGCACCAAGATTCTTAAAGAATCATAATGGTTGAATAAAAGACATTCACACAGAATGAAACCTCTTCTTTCATAATAGTCATCACTAGGTTATTCTGGCTATTTAGTCAGATTGCTAATGAGATGGAAAAGCAGGAAAACTGAAGGACAGAGATAAATTAGTAGCTCATTCTTTTTTCTTTTTTTTTTTTTTTACACTGAGATATTACTTACAGTAAGTATGTTACAAGGTGGACAATGTTTCTTTTTATGTGGAGAAATTCAACATGTAGCTGGATGGATTGTTGGATATCAACAGAGACTCCTGTTCAGGTCAAACTACTCTATTTAAAGTGGATTTCTCCAGTTCATCTGATCAACACAGACATTTTGGCAAAACAGAACAACAGAACAAATAAGTATCACAATGTCAATAGGTCTTACGCTAAGGCGGCAATGACCAGCACTGCCAATAGTGCTATTGAACTGTAATGTATTATCCTAAAGGTGTTTTGTCCACCCCTTTTATACCAATGAGGATAGGTTCAGTAACTAACACCTTTCACAAACATAATGCAGGTCAACAGCGCCACCAACATCAGCATCCAGAATGATCATACAGCTGAGTCAATCAAACAGTTTGAACAAAATCAGAACATTCTAACCTTCATGAAGGATTTACTGGTCCTGTTTCCAACTAATGTCATTATCATTTGTTAAATCTCACTGCACTCTCCAGTAGGTGCACATCATTGCAATGACAATGGCTGCATCTATATCCACTGCTGGTGTCAATCATCACTCTGAGGTCACTCTACAGAGTGTTCCAGGGAGGATGTTTTTCTGTAGGCTGACGTGGAATTTAGCATTGCCCTGGTTCCCTCATCAAAAAGTCTATGGGATTTTTCCATTGGATTTTGGATTACTGCAGAAAAAAGCTCTGTGGCAAACAAACATGATGATTCATGAGACAGCAAGATAATCTTCACAAATGAACACCACTTTCATGATTTTTAAAGCCTCAAAGGAATTGCTAAAAAAAACGGCTAAGGCTGGGCTATAAACAAACTAAACTACAGTTGCATGACTTAGCATCCCTACCACTACAGGGCTGTGAAGCCGTAAGCAGCATGATAACATTCTGTATTGTTAGCAACCACCTTTTAAAAGATAAACAAAGGCTTCAGAATTCACAGTGGGGTATTTACTGACTTATGTCACAAAACAAAATGTGAAAGTCTCTAAAGCTTGTGTTAACCACAGACCTTATTTCAGCCATCTAACCAAAAACCCATTCAAAAAATGTATTGACTTTGAAACAGGGGAACCGAGAGTGCAAAAATGCTGACTCATTTACGGGTTTTAGAACTCATTACTGGGGCACTCTATTTGAATTTATCTGCTTGTGTTTATTAATGCTCCCTAATTAGCACCTTTAAGCTACTTCTGCTGACTCATTACAGCGACAGGACATGAAGCTGATTCAACTCTTAAAGACTAGATTAAAGGAATACTTTACCCACAAAATTACAATTTACATTTCAATTATTGATGTAATGTTACCTTAAATTTGTCAAGAAAACTTTTTTTTTTTCATTTCAGTTTTGTGTCTTGCCTTCAACCCATTCTGACTGGGACAGAAACTTATCAACGTTTACACTTTCAATCCTGGAGAGCAAGGGCTGAAGGCAGGGTAATGCAATGCATATGGAAGGAACTGAGCATACAGCTGGATAAATGAGACTTCAATTATACTGTACAAGTTGTGAGAGTTTGTAAGCAGATGTTTTGATATAGTTTTGCTATTGTTAAATGTGGACCCCAGTGACTTCAATTCATCAACAATATTTGCTCTTTTTGGATTCTTCGTTCCCCATGGATGAATGCAAGAAAAAAGACAGTTTTCTTCATCAATTCAAGGTGACACACGGTGAGTAACTGATGTAGAGATGGTCATTTTTAAGAAATGGTCAGTATTCCTTTAATGCAGACTGCTACACAAATAGACTCTGATCCTCTCAGCCACATTTAGTCAAATTAGCGCAACCTGTTGACCTCTCACAGTATGGATGTTCAGACAGTGGCTTTAGAGACAAGGTAAAGGGAACATATAACATATTCAAATCACTACAGTATCAGTACAGTACTTCCTAGGAGATCACATGAGGATCGGCATTTTCAAAAGCTACTTTGAGGAAAGATAAATCAACAGTGAAGACCACATCCCTTCTTGCAAATGACATCACAGCAGATCAGTTCTGATCCCTGTGTGAGTCTGTCACTCATCATCTTGTGTATTCTAATAATCCTTGTCTTTTACACTTTTGTTTTTTTTTTGTACAGACCTGATGCTTTCCCCTCTGAGTTTCACAGTGACAGCTGGAGAAAAGGCACACTGCACATTTTCCACAATATCATCTTCGCTCTTCTCAACAGATGTGTTTTTAGCATGCCTTCAGACACACATGTCTACAATGCCCTCGTCTGTGATCAGAAGTTGAGTCTTGAGCCTTGGAGCCATGTCCTGCATCTTCACCTGCTGCAAGTCAAAGTGACCCTGCTCACAGTCTTCAGCCCCTGCGGAGGATTGATTGCTGTTGGGCTGCCGCAGGCTGGAGCTGCCCCCTGTGGAGTACACTCCTGAGTCTCCACTGCCGCTGCTGTCCTGACGACTGTGTCTGCCACTGGAGACATAAAGGAGAGGGTACATGTGTTCATTCACTTACTGACAAAAAAACAAAACAAAAATACATTACACCACACATTATGATGATATGTGAACACTATGAAGTACTGGCTGAGTCACTGAAGGCCATATAAATATGAAAACATGTAAACATGAACAAAACATGTGAGCTGATGTCATGTCAGAGATCAACTGACCTGCTGTCTGGCTCTAGGCCTAAAGGGGGTGCTGGCAGGACCTCAGGGGGGGGCTCATGGATTTCCAGGACCAGTGGCTCTGGACAGACGGTCACCTTGTCGCACAACAGGTCTGAGTCTGAATCCGGTGTGAGGAGGTGAGGAATGTCAGAGCCAGGTGAGTCATGAAGATACTGGAAGGAGGTGCAGGGTGAGATGGAGGAAGAGGAGTAAGGAAAGATTGACATGAGACATCCTGGTGAAACTGAATATATAAACTTCAGTGAGATAAAATGCTGAAATGCCAATGATTTGTTCTCTCGTAAGCAATGGAATGGCCAGTCAGCTGCTATATCCATAGGTTAGCCATATCTTCTTTGACCAACACCAAAAAAAATGCCAAAGCTGTGGCTGCATACCTGGAAGTGTGGAGGGAGCTGGATGGAGGGGTACAACATGGCCTTGAGGGTCTTTACGAACCAAAAGAAGCCACAGAGTAAGAGCAGCATGACCACGAAGCAGCTAACCAGAGAGACCAGGAAGTACCCCAAGATCTGCCACCATGGAATGACACCTGTTAAAGTGACACAAATACACAGATTACATCATATTTGAGTGACGTTGCATCTGTTATCAGCTACATACACTTATGTCCTGAGTATATACAAACATGGAGACTAGGGATGTCCCGATTCGATCCTCGGATCCCGTATTGGCACAGATCATGTTATTTTTACAAAATCGGAATTGATAATAAAAGGTCGGAGGAATCAAAACAACAAAAATGGCCAGGTTTTTCACCTATGTTGTTCATTGTTGCCTCCGCTTTCCAATTTTATAAATATATTTTTTTTATAAGACAGTGGTTATCAGCTGATGGCTTGCTCACCTCCAGACACACCCACTGGTGCTATCGGCCAGTGGGATGGCTTGATCAGCTGAGCCCAGGTGGACCGGCCCCTACATTATGCCGCTCCTGGTAGTATGGCGAGAGACGCCGGCAAGTGAGAAATGAGCCAGAAGTCCCCTGCGTATTCGGCCTACCACGGCATTTTACACCGCTCAAAGTCTGCGAAATAGGTGCGCTTCCCTGTGGAATATCATCCGTCCGGCCACCGGCCTCACCTCAGATTCCCCGCCACGGATATCAAGGGATCCTACGGAGGCTCCACGCCTGAAACAACGCCAGAGCGTTACGGCATTCACCCACGGTCCTGTGAGTTGGCAAAAGCCGGGGGTTACTTTTCGTTTCATTATTCCTTATTTGGAACCTTCGGGCCGGGTTGATTTATTGTTTTGAAACTGAACTGAGTCAGAGCGAACAGTGGATTTTCTTTACTTCCTTGTTTACGAGAAAACCTGGGGTGGAGTTTTCTTTTGTTTAGCCAACTGTGTGGATTGAACTGAATTGAACTGTGATATGTTATTTGGAAATCCCGGAGGGGATTTTTTTGTTTGAACTGGACTGAACTGACTTAACGGAACGGGACATTTCTTTTCTTTGGTGAAAAAAATATAAACTTTCTTTAAACTAATTACAGTTGTATTTGTATTTTTGAAAATTGAGTATAATTCTTTTGTTCTACAGAAACCAGGTAAAAACAATTTAATTTTGGTGTTAAGGGACCTGTTTTATCGGTTTTATGGTTTCTTTGTGGGGTTTGACTGAGTAAAATAAAAATATTTGTTTCATGTGTCAAACCGCTGCAAAAGATATAGGCCTTTTTGTTTGTTGAAGACAAGAAGAACATATTGAATTTGTTTACATTTTGTGCTGCTGAACCACCGATAAGCTTTTTGGATATTATTTAAATAAAAAACAAACCTTATGAGACAACTTTTTTTTTTCTTTCTTAATGCTTTGCAAAGTATCGGATCGGACTCGGTATTGGACTCGGTTTCAAAATAAAGGACTTTGTATCGGATCGGATGCAAAAAAAATGTGATCGGGACATCCCTAATGGAGACATGACTGTGAGCTCTACTAGTTACATACTACTTTTAACATTACATACTGTATTTGTAATGACTAATAATTGATAACTAATAATTAGTTACACAGATGAATTTACTTGTTGACAGTGTGGCTCTTGTCCAGGTCCTTTTTCTACTCAACTTCATAGAAGCCAAAATTCTTCCATACCCTAACTTTTAAACCAGGGGGTGGCAGTTGGATTATATCCACCTGTGGTTGCTCACACCAACCCATTCTGGCATATTTATGCCAGCGTAGTGTCCAGTATTTATGTCCTGTAATATTTTAGCAGTGACACTATGCAGTTCATGTACTGGTGAATAATAAATGTTCTGCAGTCTTTTTATTTGAAACATGACTGTATTAATTAATGAATGAATTAATTTAAAGCAACTTAAAGTCTCCTGCTCTGCTTCCAGAAAGCAAGGACACTGAGCAGGGTCAGGGTTTTTTGAGGTAAAACAGGCTGAGCAGTGAGTTATTTTCTCAAAGTGAAAAATTTTCCTGAGCCTGAACCCTGAAACCAATCTTTGTCAATCATCCTCGGAAGAGGTCCGTCTATAATTTTGTCAAAGATGGCTGGCACCTCCATTTATTTTTCACCCCTCTCTCCAGTTCTGCTGTATTAACACTGGGTTTAATATATTTTGCCTCCATCTCTCTGCCCTGCTCTACTCTACTTCAACGCTAAGCTCTCTCTCTCTCTACTCTACCAGTAGACTACTGCATCCACCTGTTGCACAAAATGCAGATAGCAGTGTTTCCCCTAGGATGGAGCTGTAGCAGCGTAGGTGAAGCACACGCATGAATTTTTTTTTTCAAATGCATGAAACTTTTTGGTACGCTTGCAAAGCACAGCCTGTTGGGATGTTTCTATGTAGGCCTATCTACTGGCACCAGGAAGGCTCTTTAGGACTAAGTACATAGAGTACATTTGTGCACAGTAATGAGCAGGTGAAATGTCTGTCTAGCTTACATATGAGGTGTCTCAAGATTTAGGAAAATACAATTTTATTGAACATAATAAAAGTAAAAAGTCACTTTACATGCTGCTGTTTTGTGCTATGACCTATTTAAGTGCCGGTAGTTATTTACGTGACAACGCCTGAACGCAACACTGACTCCGCTCCAACAGTGCCATGCTGCGCTGCTGTGCGAGCAGCGTATTCGTCTGTGCGTAACAGCAGTCTGTTGATGGTTATTTACACACTGTCCATAACAATAACTATGTCAGGTAACAAACTGCGCCGGGCTCGGGTCAGGTAGCGTGCTCACCTGTGTGTGTGTGTGTGTGTGTGTGTGGCGGAACTCCGCCGTGCGCGATACGGGAGCGTGCCTATGTTCCCACAGCCCTGTGTTCCCACAGCCCTGTGTTCCCACAGCTCTATGTTCCCACATTTCCTTTTTCATAAATTTGTATTGGATTTTATCCCCCCTTTCTCCCAATTTGGTAGCCGATTACACCCAACCTATTGTCCCCCCGAACCCTAACCCTTGTGGGAGGATAGGGCTTAAATTGAAGGGAAATGTAGGAACACAAGACCTAATTTTGAAAAATGTCC
Organism: Epinephelus lanceolatus; assembly: GCF_041903045.1. Classification (NCBI taxonomy): domain Eukaryota; kingdom Metazoa; phylum Chordata; class Actinopteri; order Perciformes; family Serranidae; genus Epinephelus; species Epinephelus lanceolatus. Next base: position 2,150,156 of record NC_135747.1, read on the forward strand.
TAGAAATGTGGGAACATAGGGTTTAATTTTGAGAAAAATCTTAGAAATATGGGAACTGTGGGAACATAGGGCCTAATTTTAAGAAAAATCTTAGAAATGTGGGAACATAGGGCTGTGCGAACATAGGGCCTAATTTTAAGAAAAATCTTACAAATGTGGGAACATAGGGCTGTGGGAACATAGGGCTGTGGGACCATTGGGCTGTGGGAACATAGGGCTGACCCCCGCGATACAGAGAGCAGAGGAGAATTGTTAACGCGTGACCACGTAGAGACAGAAATGACACAATGGCATAACATGATAAATAGTACATTGTTATGTTATATGAAGCGTCCATCGCGCAAAATAATATAACTTTAGTTTATGAAGACATAAGACGGTGCCCTCTCCTCCCTTCTTATATACTTTACCCACAAGTGTGTGAATTGACCTGGATATGGAGCGTCGGTAGCGCCAAATAATACCGGTTTAAGCGCTAAGACGGGAAAAAAAAACATCAGCAGCAGCGTTCATATTTCATACAGGGGAAACACTGCATGGCATGCAGGGCTCCAGACTAACTTTTTCCATTAGGAGCACCAGTGCTCCTTACTGAAAATTTTAGGAGCACCAGCACAAAATTTAGGAGCACTATCTATATCAACACAACATATTCATAATTTTGTCTATATTAACTGCATTACTGATAATTCAGCAATAAACACAGACAACCCTGCCTCTTAAATGGGGCTGCAACTAACGATTATTTTCATTGTCGACTAATCTGTTGATTATTTCTTCAATTAGTCGACTAATCATTTCATTGAAAAATGTGTTAAAATGTTGAAAAATGTCAGTCTGTCTCGCCCAAACCCCAAAATTACGTCATCTAATGTCTTGTTTCATACTCACGCCGAAGGGTTTTAGTTCACTGTCATGGGAGAGTGTGTAAAGCTGCCAATATTTGAACGTAAGAAGCTGCAGTAAGAGTATTTTGGGGTACTTTTACAGTACTTTTCTATGAAAAATGACTCAAACCGATTAGTCGACTAATCGTGGCAGCCCTACTCTTAAATGATGTGTGCAGCGGCGCTTTTGCTCCATCATTGCATCTGTCCCTGCATAATTTATGCCTGATGCTGTTGTTGTGCTCAACCAGCGTTTCATGTTTGAACTGTGTGGTGGAGTCGGCGAATTTAATTTTCCCCGCAAATTTCGGACCGCACTGAGAGCAGTACATGCAGGATATCACTTTCTTTTCTTTACAATATCTCAACCACGTAAATTCAGTGAGCCATTCTTGTCGGAAATGATAGGGCTTTGGCTTTTTCGGTGCTGTGACATCACCTGCTGACTCGTCCTCTGAACTATCGTCGTCGGAAGTTTGGGAAACTGGCACAGGACCGACAGGAGTTTCTGGATTATTTTTTCTTGTGAAAAACGAATCTATAGTTCGTTTCATAGCGTCACTTTATGGTCAAACGACACAGCACTTTCTACTCGACACCGGCTCTGTGACCCCTCTCTGTCTAACCCCGCGCACAGTGCACACGTACTAAAACTGCTGCACGTTGCTATGGTTACTGGCGCCCCCCCACCTCGCAGTGCGCATCCAGACACACATGACAGGCACACACACACACACATACACACACACAGAGACACTCGCTTCCGCTCCTCCATGAAATGCAATTATAAAAAAAAAAGAAAGAAAGAAAAAGGGGGAGAGGGGTGGATTTGTAAGTCGCACTGGTGCGCCTAGTTAAAAAAACTATGTCGCACGACCTCCAAAAAAAGGTCGCAAAATGCGACCAATTAGGCGCAGTCTGGAGCCCTGGCATGCTGTTTTCTCTCAGTGTCCGATAGCTGGCGGTGAAGCTAACACAAGCTAATCATTCAAACGCAGTTCAATTGTCTATTTCTGTTGCACATTCACCCACACTCATTTGGATATCAGGCTGTAACGGACACCTAAACAACATGTGATTGGAAGTAGTGTGTGTGTGTGCGCGCGCTTGTTGTTTTTAGACCCTCCCCACTCAGCTCTTATTGGCCAGCTGAGTTTGATAACACTATACTATTGGTGGAACTACCCATGTGCTTGGCTGAAAATCAGAAGACAATTTGTTAAATGCTAATTTATGCCAAGCTGTTGCCACAAAAAATAATAAAAAAAAATACTAGAAATGTCTGTCAAGCCAGAAATCCGGCGCCACGCCGGAGTACTTTAAACCCTGGAGTTGTTTTAATTGTTTAATGCTGCAATGTGTGTTGGTCAGCTGTTCTTGTTTCTTCACATTACTGCTGATCGCTGCTCTGATCTGTTAATGTTCGTCTCTGGGGGATAGTGTGGAAAGTATTTACAATACACTAAACATTCACCTCACAAATGCAATTATTTAGCCTAGACATAAAATTAAAAAATGCTTATAACTGCTGACTTTTGTGAAGATGAATTACAAGTTAACTCTAGTGCCTTCTCAGACCTCCAGGTTTAGATCTGGAAAGACAGATAACACATTCACAAGGTGGAGAGAAAAATGAATAACAGCTATATGTACACTTGTAGAGGGAAACATTTTTAAAACATTTGAAAAACTCAAAACCAAATTCAACTTAGAAAATGAGAACTTCAGATATTTTCAACTAAGACACTTTTATAATACAGAAATTAAAAAAGGAAATTCAAGAGAAATTAGCGATGTGATTGAAGTATTGACAGGTGCATACAAACGTGCTCCCTCCAAAATAGTCTCCAAATTGTTTAGAGTTTTCAAAAATGTAATGGAGGGTGTACTTTGTATGTGAAATTGAAATGGGAGGCAGAACTGAATCTTTATCTGTCGGGAGATGAGTGGCAGTCCAGCTACAGTATGCAGCAAACATCCACCAGCTCTAAAAGATGGAGAGAATTTGGGTGGAAGAATATAATTTGTTTTTTTTTATCACACCATAAACAAAATACAAACAATCAGGTGAACAACAGCACTGCTGTAGACTCTGGGCAGGCGAATGCCGATCACTCACAAATATTCTGGTCATGTATAAAACTACAAATATTCTGGGATAGAATTATTCTGATTTTATATAATAATCCCTATACTTTTAGGTTACTAGATCCCAAGGGACCCGCGGATTGTGTACTTGGGATTAATACCTGAGGATATTATTCATAAGAAGGACATTTATCTGTTCAAAATCCTCATACTGGCATGCAAAAATGCCATTACAAGGAACTGGCTGACACGTGACCCACCAACTCCAGGAGAGTGGATGGACATGTAGAGGAACTATATTCCATGGAAAAACTGACCTTTCACCTGAGGACTAAAGCAAGGACACATTTGCAATGCTGGGATAAATGGACAGACTATAAGAGAAATGAGGTGTTATTTAGCCAGCTGGTCTGAAGACGTGTATCAAACAGTTGTAAACTGAAGCCCCCCCCCCCATTACAAGAGTGGTAAAGAGTTAACACCCTGTGTAAGTATTTACTTTACGGCTCTGTAAAGACTCTGCTCGCCTCTTCATAAACTATTCCCAGAGGGAAGCAACAGGCAGATTCTTGAGGCATTATTGTGTGATATTAATGTGTCAATTTAAAAAGTGTTACCTTCAGTCTGCATGCAGTGGGGTGAGGTGAAGCTGCTGCTCTTGTTGTAGAAGTCATAGCATGACTGAATGCTCACACAGTACCAAGTCCAGGCCTTCAAGTTTGGTAAAGTCACCATGTTGGCACTGCTAGTCAACATCTGGGTCCTTAAGGGCTGAAGGACACATGGGGGAGGTGAAGAAATTAGGGAGTCAGCACACTACAGTCAAAGGAAATCTTTTAGCACAGATGTCATTCAACCACATCATTATATATATTTTTTACATTAATATTTCAATATATATATACACGTATATATATATATATTTATTTATATATAATGTTAACAATGTAGCTAAGGTGAACTGAATTAAGACTAAAAGTCTTGCAAAGTTGCATTTGGTTTCATATGAATTTGATGCAAATTTAGTGTGTATTCGCAAGTGATTTAAATAGGGGGGCAAAACAAGATTTTGCAACGAGCCTCCAAGAAATGGCCCTGCTGACTGGTTTGTCTACTGGAAAAAATGCACCTGTCATGGGGAGAGGAACAGCATGTGGCCAAAGATAAACCTCGAGAAATCTCATTGCAGCCTAATGTCCCATAGTGGATAACGAAGAGGAGGTAAGTGCTTAATGCTAATAACATGATTTGAGCTGCGGCAGAGTTTTGACTCCTGATAGACCAAATCACAATGTTTATTTCCATTTATTTACAATATTTTAACTGCCTTACCCTGCTGTCAGACAGCCTTTTCCAACGGGGAACTCAAGCTGTTACATCAAAGTCACCACATTCCACTAACAAAAACAGTCATTTTACTAGGCACAACACTAAGTGGCTGGTCCACCGCAGCGTCACTTGGTAAGTGTGTAACTTAAAGTAGTGAAAATATTCAAATATAGCGTAGACTTATGCTCATACAGATTTTTTTTTAGTTTTTTTTTTTTTTTTTAAGGTAAAATATAGTAAAAGTAATAATTCTTGCTGTGAGCGTGATGTCACTGTGATTCGGTCTATACTTACTGTAACCTTAACATGATCGTTAGATCACTCGCTGTAAATGCAAATATTGGCTGCAGTTAGTTAACTGTGATGTTACTGTTAACATCAAATAGTGAATCGTTAGCTAACTGGTAACACTAACATTATATTGGGCAGCTTAGCTCATTTACTGGGGTTGAATTCCCTGTTGTAGCTGAAGTCAGAGGCTGACAGCTCTACATGCACTGTATGCGCATGTAGTCAGTTTCATTTTCATAACCATTCATTGTAATGTTAGCAGGATGTTTTTCTTAACTCTGTAGGCTACTGTAGTTTAAAAAGCGAATGCTAAGGCTTGGGATTTGTGAACAATAAGAAAGTTATATTTAAAATTGTACTTATTTGTGCAATTTCAATATTCAGCATCACTTTATTCACTCTTTTGTTACCTGTGTATTTCTACTATGAATGTATTTTTTTTTCAAAGTAGCATTCTTATTTTAAAATGTACTACATTTATCTTTATAAAAAGCCCAGTAGAAACTTTATTATAACATAGAATGCAAAAAATGGCGAGAAAGCGTACTGTGTCAACCCTATGCAAAAACAAGAAGAGGGAATGAAACAGTCCTCAAACAAGAAAAAAGATTATTTGTCATAATAATATACTGTATTATCTTTCTGCAGTACATGCAATTTCAAAACACACGCACATGTAATGACATTCATTTTCTAGGCTGTGCATAATTACCATTTCTTTACTCTTTTGTTCATTCTGTGGCTGTTATCCAAATCATTTGACATACTTGTCAGCTGTGCGTCAGCTCTGGGCTATTTCAGGATGTTTCCTAGTAACCTGCACTTTCCCCGTCAAACCAGTTTTAAGACATACCTGCTGGCTGCTGTACTCTTTCTCATGTGATATTTACCTTGCCTTGTAGCACAGACAGGAAACACCTCATCTCGGCATATAGGGTACATTAAAACCAATAAACCAACACGAACATGTAGAACAGAAATCAGGTGCTCTGTTACCAGGGCCCATTGTGACTGTATGACTGGTTATGAAGCTGCTGCAGTCTCAAGGGTTTCCCCTGGTGTCTTTAGGGACTGAAGAGAAAATGGGATGTGTGAACTGTTGGATCACTTATCCTGCTGTAACATGTCTGTGTGGATCTCTCTTGCTGCTTTAAAACAAAGAATCTGTGAGAGGTATCATATGAAAAAATGCGTTCCCATCAAGGGAATTGATGTTAAAGGAGATCTGATACAAAAAGGCTGTTCAAGCCCACATGCTGCAGTCTGAGGACATTCTGATTCATATTCTTCATGGAGTATAAAAGTTATTTCAAACTAATACAGTGGCAATACATACAATAATACATACAATACATACAACAACACAAAGCAATTTCCTACCTGTCTGTCTCCAGAGCGTTCCCAGTAAAGGATGTGGTAGTACAGCTCAGGATGATGATCCTTCATTGAACTGTTGGTACTGGTCAAAGGGTCAGTGATGAAAATGTCCAGGTCACTTCCAGCAGGAGAAAGATCCACTTTGCTTGGAGGACCCACAGCAGCTAGCAGGAGCAGCAGTGAGGCATGGATAGATTATGGTCTGTTTGTAGCCTTTTATTTTGTTAGCTTCAATAGCACAATATGAAATAATAATATTTCTCAAATACAAAGATTTGCTGCTTTTCTTTTTCATACAAGACAGTTAACTAAATATATTTGGGCCGGTCAGACATAACAAGAGTTTTGAGGACAACAGCTGGGACCCGTGGCACATTTTATAAATAAAACAATTCATTGAGAAAATAATTGATGTTCATTTATATGCAAAACAATAGTTAGTTGCAGCCCTAATCAAAACAGCACAGGCTCTTACCTAATATTGTTTCACTCCAGGGCCATAATCACCCTTTTAACAATAGGGGGACCATTTTCAATCTAGACCTTTTGTGACCCAACCCTCAGGGCAAGTCCGGGAAAATTCCCTCCTGGTGAATTTTTTAGAAACTTAACAGCTAAACTGTAAATTTCAGAACATTTTGAAACAATAGGCAGTGTGAGCATCTCTTCCCCCTCCAATATATATTATAAATAATGCCTAGTTTCACCCATTCAGATGAGGTTCATTAAGGTCCCTCTGTTCTTTTTTAAAATGACTATCATGTGCTCTATGATAGATCTGATAGAGCCGGCCCCTTTCTCTTGAGTCTGTAACATTTTCACAGAAGACATTATTCAGTGCAAGCAATACAATGATGGACTGCTTCCTGAACTTGACATGAGCTTTGCATTTGTCTGTGTGGCATTTTGGTGCCCAGTGCAGCACACAGTGCACAGGAGGCAGTTTCATTTAAATGAGGCAGCACAAAGCCAGTTGTTGGTAATTTTTATGGAAATGGGTCTCAAAAGTTACACAAAGAACACATCTTATAACGTGCCTCTGTCGCTATTTCACTTGAGTGATTTTGTCCACAAGAGCAGACCAAATTCTTGTAGTAATTTAGCTGCAATAATGCTAGGTCACCATATCACTCACAGCACCATCAACATCATTTTGTGGTTGTACACTCTTTGTTCAGTTGCTCTTCTATGCACCGTCTATCAAAGTGTGTTTGTCTTGATTCTAATGGTTATAAGGTAAGGTAAGGTAACTTTATTTGTACCCGAAGGTAGATTTGGTTCACAGTTTAAGTGATGAGTTGGCTTCATCCACACAAGCCCACACAAAACAGACAAACAGGTCAGGACACAATAACATAGTAACAATAAAAAGGTAAAGTGTCATCAGTGCGTCAGTTCAAAGTGCAGGATTAAAAAGGGCATGTAAAACCATTATAATACCCAAAATATGAATTTAAAAACAATACCAAAGAAATAAAAAAAAAAGTCATTATTTCTTTTTTTTTTTCCTTCTCTCCTGTCTTCCCTTCTTTCCTTCCTTTCTTTCAGATTGGTTTGGAGTGAGTTTTGTTTAACTCTCTAATGGCTTAAACAAAACTCACTCCAAACCAATCTGAAAGAAAGGAAGGAAAGAAGGGAAGAAAGGAGAGAAGGAACCACCACCTAAGATCACATGCTGCCATAGGCTCATGTGTAAAATGTCTTTCCGGTGAACTTTATGTATCTGCCTGAACATTTAGAAGGACTGATTCTCTCCCTAATCCCAGTGTTCTGCTCTACCTCCACTTGTCTTCATCTCATCCCTCTCTCTCACCATCTTTATCAGGGCAGAACTCCTTCAGCGTCCAGTCGGAGAGACGTCCGTTCACATTAGCTCGTACACGAAGCACATAGATGCCCAGGTAGTACAGGTTTAACTTTGTGAGGTCACATGACCTATGTGATGTCTCCTCACACACTGTAGACCAGATCGGATTCTTTTTCTTAGACTTAAGTTTGTACTTCCTGAAGGGGCGAGAAACAAAACATGTAAGGCATTAATCATCGTAACTGAAAATACTGGTTGTCATATACTTAATTTAAAAAAAATAAAGGAAATATGAAGCAATTTAAAATATTTGGAACTGTTTGAGTTAGCCTGGGGTGCTAACTCCTTGCTTTGTAAAAAACTAGGCTAGTATAAATCTGTATTTATGTCTGAAACACCGCACAAAAGAAAGACTTCTCATTTGTTCATCACATCTAGGGCTGGGCGATATGGACCAAAATTGATAGCCCGGTATTTTCAGGCTGAATGGCGATACATGATATATATCCCGGTATTTTCTACGAAGTGGGCTACATGTTCAGTTGCAAGCTGATCCACAACTTAAGTCCCTTGTTATTTTTGCTGCATGTGTTTTTCCACAGCAGGACAGGTAAAAGAAGTTTACCTGTTGGAGGTGAGCTGTTTGCAGAGGTGCAGTTGGAGCCTGTTGTCTGCAGCTCTTCATCAACATCTCACTGTTTCTGCTTTTACTCTTCCTCCCTGCCGTATTATTACACTTGTCTTAATTGAAGAAAAGCCACTCATACAGTTTAGCTAATTCTGTAATAAACATATTTTAATTCATATAAGGTCTTAAAAATAAAAGTCCCCCATTATTTTGTTATGTAAAAACTTTTATTGTGAAGCAGCAAAATAAGGAAATATGGAGTTTTTTGAGCAGCAACTTCACACAACTTCTAATATGGCTGATAGCAAACATGAATTAATAAAATAAAGCAGATATGTAAAGTAAAAACAGGATGCAGGAGAGAAACTAAACTCATTCAGATTCAGTTAGAAGCTACAGACGTACTAAGAGCTGAACACACAGAGACTTTTAAAAACACTTTTCTCTCTGGTCTTCTGCAGACGGAGGTGAGTAGAGTCTTCCAAAACACGGCTTGTTAGAGGGGGAGGAGCGGGGAGAAGCGGGGTTCACTGCGGTTGACTAGATGCCACTGCTACCCGCTTGACAGCGGGGGTGGCCCGGCTTTTGGATTTATTCCGGAGAAGGAGTAGGTGCGCAGCTCGGCGTGGCACTGGGCATCTAAACTGATAATGGAAACACGTTACACACAAAACAAAACAACAAATCGGCGCTTGACTGGACGCGGCTAAAAGTTACAGAGGAAAAGGCCCACAGTATTATATGTGTGCGACTGCGGTAACTTCATTCATCTCACAGACTGATTTAGCGTAGCTTGTGCAACATATAGACTGATGATGCACTGTAGACTAATGAACAGACGTTAAACAGAGGAGCAGCTCTGTGTTTCTCTGAGTGTTGATGGAGAACCTGTGAGTGAGTGAGAGGGGCGGAGCTGTGCGGAGAGTGTGAGAGAGGAGAGATGCACACTGGTGTGTGTTATGTGGCGCAACTTGACCCTATATCGATACAAACGGTTTTGTCTAAATCTATATCTTGCTTGAAAATATATCGGTATATTGTAAAATACCGATATACCGCCCAGCCCTAATCACATCTGAACAAATTTTTGAAGTTGCAATCAATCACATCGCCATCATTTATTATCATCATCATCCAACACTCATCATCCACACTGCAGTACAGTGACTTTATCTTGTTATGCTAAACTCCCCAAGCATGAGAAACTCTTCTTTTGCAAGTAAATACTTTAAATTGTTTCCTATAGTTGGTCTTGATTACATTTTGACTCCTAACAAACAGCATTACATTTCTCATGAGAAAGCTGAGCAATGTCAATACATTACTTCAAACCACTAAGGCTCAAAAGATGTTTTATTTCTTACCAGCCACTTAGCCAAACTGAAGTAAACCAACAGCCAAAGAAAATCAAGACTGAGAGTTTAAAGCTACACTACTGTTTCTGTGAGGTTCACTGTGAAAAAAATCAAACTGTAAGATGGCTAAGTGTAGAGATCCTTGAGGTCATTGTGAAGTCAATATAAGATTTGGACAAAGGGTTCTGTCAGAGTAATTTATGGGCGGCAGTAGCTCAGTCCATAGGGACTTGGCTTGGGATTGGGAACCAGAGGGACGCCGGTTCAAGTCCCCGCCCGGATCAAAATATGGAGCGTGGACTGGTAGCTGGAGAGGTTCCCTTGAGCAAGGCACCGAACCCCCCAACGGCTTGGGGCCCCTCATTCTAACGGAGTGAAAACACTGAATTTCCCCTTTGGTGATTAATAAAAGTATATATATACATATATATTTATACCGTGGTCTGGGTGAATACTCTTTTCTGATTGGTCAGCAGGTATGCGTTAAAACCCTTTAATGCACATGTAGTTCGGCTAAACTTTATAACTGTCTAAATTCATCCGCTAACCGGCCTGTAACCATAGAAACATTAACGAGCGCAGCTGTCAAACTGTCAACCTGAAGAGCTTCAAATGATAGAAGAGGAGAAAGATGAGATAAATACAAAAAAGACAACAAAATGGGCAGTTAAGATACTGACGGACTTTCTCTGCCAAAAACAAAAGAACATGGATTTGAATACATACTTGGCAGTCATGCTTAATGACATTTTACGCAAGTCTTATGCCTCGGTTCAGTCCGTTAAGCCTGGCAGTGAGTACAGTGTGGCTAGCTTAATGAGTATCAGAGCTGGTATTAACCGCCACATATCACATTTCAACATAATAAGTGATACAGAGTTCAAATCCAGCAATGCTGTTTTTAAAGCAATGCTGAAACGGTATAGGAAGAGCAGCAAAGACACCAGTGTCCATCATCCTCAGATAACCGAGTCTGACCTGCAGATGATCCGAAATTCAGCCATCCTGTCTCCCGACACTCCTGCTGGCTTGGTGAGGAAGGTCTGGTTTGATATCCAGCTTTGCTTTGCACGGAGGGGCCGAGAAGGCATGATGAGGATGGTGTGGAATATATTAGCCTGGCGCACAATCCAGAGACCAAAAATCATAAAGATCCCACCGCCTCGAACAAGGAAAATCTGAGAGGTTTCATGTTTGCCCTGCCTGGGAATCCCTTGTGTCCAGTTCAAAGTTTTAAGAGCTACATCTCCAGATGTCCAGACAACGCCAAGGCCTTCTATCTCCACCCGAGGCGCATCCTGGACACGCAGCGTAATTCTACTCCAGGAGCCGATGGGGGTGAATTACCTCGGGAATATGCTCAAAATGATCTGTGAAGAGGTGAGATATTTGGGCACACACTAAAGCTGATAAAATCATCAATAATTTCTCTTCCCCAAATTATTTATTCAAGTTAATTTCTTTTTTCTTTTTTTCAGGTGAGTCTCTCCACACCCCTCTCCCGGATCTACACAAACCACAGCCTGCGGAGCACTGCTGTGAGTCGGCTCTCCGACGCGGGGCTAGAGGGTCGCCAGATTATGTCTGTGACAGGCCACCGGTGTGAGACCAGCCTCAAATCCTACTGGGTCCTGTTCGTATCGGAGAGGAAGACATGGAGCCAGATCTTGTCCTGTCATACCTCCACAAGCACCGTGACGCATCACCAATCAGTTCGTCAGCCCACCAATAAACCAAACGTGCCTATTTCGTTCATAAATTGCACCATTAACAGGAACATGGAATTTCATTTAAATGCTTGACTAATTGTTGATAATTTGCTCATAGCTTCACTGCATGAAAAATCGAAATGAAGCCTATTTTTTTGTCTGATTATTCTAAATTGTTACTAATAGCCTAGTTTATTTTGTGTGTGCTGGTTGAAGGCACGAATTGTTTCAAATTGTTAGCCTATTAAGCCTATTTATTTATTTATTTATTTATTGGTGGCTGAAGGCTAAACCTGTTCCAAATTGTTAATAGACTACTTATTTATTGCTTGTCGAAGGGTTACATTACACTTACATTACATTTTGTTATCTTTTATAGCCTACTTTATTTGAAATAGAAATGAACCAATTAAATTGATATCTATTGCTTGTTACATTTTGTTATCTGCTTTATTTGAAATAGAAATGAGCCAATTAAATTGATGAATTAATGAACCAATAAATGATCACCTATTTAGTAGCTGTGTCTCTTATTTAACCTAATCAATTTAGCAAATATCTATCATTGCCTGGTAATCTGATGGCCTATCTGCACACTGGGTCACGACTCACTACTTGGTCCGATCATTTTATAAACAATAACCACACTGTGGAATAATTTTGACTTAAATCAAGCTTAATTTAAATTTTTAATAGGCTACTTTTGGCTTTGAGGCGACTGAGCCTCATCCCGTCCTACTGTGACTACTGTAACTGGCGTGGTTGTAAAAGGGACTAGTTTATTCCTTGTCATGACAATGGTAAGCTCTAGCTTTAAAAACTTTCAATTTTGAATACAAAATTTTCACCAAAAGTTGTCGAATCCTTTTATTCTTTTATTCTTGGCAAATGACCATGGTGTAAGCGGGTTAATCCACTAGTAGGTGTGTTCCAAACGGTTTTAATGCACTTCGCGGAGGCAATTACCCTCCGCTGTGCGTTGGGTAATTCTTCGCCCCCACGTCGTGCATTAAAACCCTTTGGAACACACCTAGTGGATTAACCCTTACACACACACACACACACACACACACATATATATATATACATATATATATATATATATATGTATATATATATATACACATTTTTTTCAAATAAAATTATATGTTTTTTTATGTTGGGAGCATTACAGTGTTTACTGATGTATATGGCAGTTTTACATACTTTTTTTGTTGCAGGCTGAGAGCTTAAAGTGTTTAACATTATCATTCCAAATGTTATTACAATTTCTCCTGTGGGGAACATGTCTGAACCACATTTATGGCATTCCATCTCACAGTTGTTGAAATATTTCACTGTGGACCAAAGTCGTGGACCAGCCAACACTGCTCTCCCTTGAACCACATGGCTAACGCTGCAAAAACCTTTCCAGAACGTAACTACGCCCATTTAGACCCTCCTGTTTGTTTTGCAACCAGACCTGAATGCTTATCCAGGATTAGTAATGTTATAGGACAATATGTTCAGCTAGAGATTTACAGGTAAATCACTTAAACCCACATTCAATCTTCATCTTGTCGTAACAAAGTTGTTGCTCAGCTTAAGTGTGGCTGCTTTCTCCTTCTTATATATGATCAATCTGTGTGAGTGGGACTTACGCAACATATTGTGTGGTGAAGTTGACAGCGTGATTCTTTGCAGAACTCTGGTCCCAATCCCAGCTCAGTGTATAATTGGTGTTCAAGGTGATAATGGTCACATTCTCTGGTGGGGCCAGCTCTGCTCCCACTGAAACAAACAAGGGAGAAACCCACATGACAAAGCTGCAGATGTTGTGACAACAATATTTAATAATTAAATAGAGTAATGCTTAATAATTACTGAGATTTATATAGGCTGCAATCAACAATTCTTGTCCTTGGATTAATCTTCTGATTATTATTTGACCCAACTGTAACGTTACTCAAACCAAACAATTAATAGCTTAGAGAATATTTTTTCACTTCATTAATATCACAATGTAAAGGTACAAGTGTGACTATTTAGTCATTACTCAGAATTTGGGTTTTATTACATCTAGGGATGGTTTGGATTTTTTTTACAGTGGGGTGGTATGGGGTACTTATCGAAGAAAGTCACCCAGAGTAGATGTTAGTTGTCATTCTCCTGTTTGGAGAAGCAGGCTGGTGTCGGACATGGAAGCTAAGCTTCCCACTGCTGTGGATGGGGGCAGCAGTGAAACATATTTTACCCACTGGCAGCAGTGAAACATATTTTAGCCCACTGAAAAAAATCCCACATAAACAAAGTCTCTGTCACTTGGTGTGTATGCTATATTGAGAGTATTTTCACTGCTTTAGCTTTTTGACAAACAGCCTGTTTCGACTGGGATGCCGTTAACGGCTTCAGTTCCTCATCTAAGCTGTCATCAAAGCCACCAGAATCTATTGAGAAAAACAGTAACTTTAGCTTGCTGACTAAGGAAGCTGCTCATGTACTGCTACTTCAATCAGTTAGTTAATTTGTATTATTGTGCGACTTTAGTGAATTTGAGCTAACCCTTTTAAACACCAGTAAGTCACACAGTAACACAAACTAATTAACTGATCGAAGCAGCAGTAGACCAGCAGCTCCTACGTTTTGTGATGTTAAATCAGTTTTTCTCTGTGGAGTCTGGCTTTGAAGAGAACGGTATAAGAGTTTCATTTTCCAGTTGGAAATTGCTGTCAAACATTAAGGTGAAGCAATGAGAATACGTTCAATATAGTATAAACTATACACTTAAAATGATATAGAATTTTTTAGGTAGGACCCTTTTTAGGTGGCTAAAATACATGTTGTTGCAGACACCTTCACAGCAGTATATTGCTTAGCTTCCATGTAGCCTGTTCCTCCAAACTGGGTTTGTGCCCAGTTTGGACACCAACTGTATGTGATACTGTCTATGGATAAGTACACCGTATAACCTCACAAATCTGAAGTATCCCTTTAAACGAAAGGTTGTCATTTTCATAATGACATGATACAATTCATGTTTATGAGGAGAAGTCATTCATTTTTCTGACTATCTACAATCATTAATAACCAAATATGTGAGCTAGTGAAAGCTGTATGTTTTGTTTGAATTACCAAGATAAACATCCACTGACTAAAGATAAAATTAGTATTTGAAAAGGTTACTATGTCCAAGACTGGCATTTATCTACATTTTTCTTGTTGTCAACAAAATCTCATGAAAAGTCCAAAACCACAATAAATGTGTTAAGCAAGATTTATGGTTGTGCGTAGACCCTACGCACGTCGCCTACGTCGTTGTGAGCATTTTTACTTGTGCGGTGGTGTGTCTGTGTCACTCTGCAGTTACACCTCCAAAACACTAGTCGGCGGTGGAGGTTTCTGTTAAGTGCTGTTAAGTTTAGTTGATTCAAAACACACCCAAAACACACATTAAATATGACTTAATAGAAACAATTTCAAACACAAATGCACAAATTGGCTTCACTATAAGGCCAGTAATATACTTGCTGCAAACAATGCAACCGCATCATGGCTGCCCTTGATTTGCGTTCGTTTGATGAGATCAGAACAGATGGAGTCACTGTCGGAGCAATGGCGGAAACTTTTGAAGAGAGGCTGACAGACCTGGTGCAGAACTACCCACATCTCTATGATGTTTCCACGCCGTTACATAGTGACATAGTTCTTCTTCCTCATCAAGCATATCAAGGGCATCCATGTTTGTTTACAACACCCACACAGTGCTGCAGCAAGTATATACACAGACACAACACATTGTGTACATGTACGTTCGATCAAGCGGCAAGTCTATTACGGCCCTAACTCACAGCACTCACCGACAAACACTTGTCTTTATCTGGATGCATTTTCCCCACCAATACAACATGCTAATGTTATTAGCACAAGCCTATGGCATTTTACATTGTATAAATTAGCCTAGCAACTAGCAAACTTTTCCTCTTCTCATATAAAACCAGGGACAACAGCGACATTTAACAAAGGTAACGGCACACAATTTGGCTCCATTCCAACTCACAAGACTCACCGACAAAACAACTGTCTAGTACTAAACACGTTTTCCAAACGAATATAGCATGCTAACGTTATTAGCACAAGCCTATGATATTTTACACTGTACAGATTAGCCTAGTGGCCCGCGATCTTTCCCTCTACTCCAGTGTTGGGCAGTAGCGTCACTACAGTAGCGGACATTTGTAGTTTAACTACATTTCTCAGTAGCTTGGTGGTAGCGTCGCTGTTTTCTGAATCAAGTAACTTCTCAGTAGTTAAGCTCTTTTACTGATCACTTAGCGCAGTAGCGTCCACACAAGCTACATTTCCAAAATCATTTCTGAAGCTCAAACGAGGCGGGGATTTCTGTTATGGACTGAAATAAAACTGTCACCGCTACCACACAGAGTCACTTCCGCATGAACCTGACGGGGGACAGCCCTCCATTCCCAAACACTGCCATTCCGAACGACCCCCACTCCGAAATTGATTTTCAAGTCCATATCGAGTTTCCTGCATCAAACACTGCCACCCGCTCTCCGGCCGCACTCACACAATTCTGAAACTCGTACTACAAAAGCTTGAAATTAACGTTCAACTCATTGTTTTTTTTATTGAAAATATGTCACTGTCTTAATTTATTATGTATAATTTCTCTAGCAGCAAACACATTTAAAAGGAGACGCTTGTCAAGTCTTTTTACGCGCGCCGTCCGTGGTGCTGAAATCCCCGCTGCAGCTGCTGCTCTCTGCTGACAGCAGACCGGGGGAGAAAAGAAAGACATTTCTTTGCTCTGTGCTTTCAGAAAATAACCAGGGTTAGGGTAAGAAAGACCAATGGTCTGTACAGCAGTCCCACTGTGTTTGCAGGGCATATCAGGCTGTGTGATTACGCGCAAAGTTTGGTTTGACGCATTGGAGCAATTTCATAAAATTTCGGACATTTAACGTGATAAACTAATTTCAATTCAACATGGTCATTTGCTTAGAGGATTCAGCTGAAGCATAATGAGTGTTATATGTCATTAAGATGAAGTATTTGCTTGTTTTGTGGTTAATTATGCACATAATCCATTTGACCCCATAATGAATGGGATTTTTATTCGTTCCTGCAGACAGAGGCAAAAGGATCAGTGCGCAGCCTCCGTTTCCTTTGCGTCCGTCTTGTTCATTCAAACTTTGTAAACACGGTTGGGATTTGTAGGGGACATGTGTATGCTGCTCACTATAAAATGTGTTTACTAAAATGTGTTTACTAGCCTCATTTCTAGTCAAAACAAATCTCTTTACACTTAAAAAATACTTGTTTCAAGCAAATTTTCACTTGAAATAAGTATGAAAATCTGCCCATGGAGCAAGTTTTTTTTTTCTTATTGCAAGCCAAAAAAAAACAAACTTGCTCACTCCATGGACAGATTTTTTTTGTACTTATTTCAAGTGAAAATTGTCTACAAAATAGTTACTTTTTAGGTGATGAGTCTCATTTCAATTGTAATGAGATTTGTTTTGACTAGAAATAAATATTCTTGGTAAGATTTTGAGTTTTTGCAGTGTACATACACATACATACACACATGTACGTTTTTGACCATGTTGTGACTGTTTGAAGCAGGTCTTCATTCTTGCTGTTGTGGTTTGAGTCTTGTTGGGAGTTAGTGCAGCTCACTGTTCAATAAACAATTGAACTTAACTTTTTTACCTGCCTAACTGTTTGACTGACAGTTTTATTGATCAGTAAGATAACACTGACTTGGCACGAAGTTGGTTCAATTTAGTAAAAAGCTTGGACGTAGTTGCATTAGTTACTTTCATTTTGCTGTAGCTTAGCTTGCTACATTTCTGAGGGTAATAGCTTTGATGTAGTGAAGCTTCATTTAATATTAGAGTAACTAGTAGCTTAGCTCACTACACTTTCCAAGTAGCTTGCCCAACACTGCTCTACTCATATAAAGCCAGGGACAACAGTAACATTTAACAAAGGTAACGGCACTCAATTTGGCTCTATTATAACTCACAAGATTCACCGTCAAAATAACAGTCATACTAAACATGTATCCAAAGAAATTCAAAATGCTAACGTTATTAGCGCCAGCCTATGGCATTTTACATTGTATAAATTAGCCTAGCGATATGAAGCCATGATAAATCCCTAAGTATAAATCCCTGAAGGATAAATTACACACAAGACTTAAAATGCTATTTTAGTGGAGGGTTTATTGTCTTCACAATTTATTCTTTTCTGTGAAATACAAGTAAATACAAGCTTCATTTCCACTGAAGGAAAAGGTGTCAGTTGTAGTGTAAGAATTAATCCGAATGTAGTGTAAGAATTAATCCCTAATCCAGTAAAAGTGATATACTGCATAAATTGATCAAGAAAAAGTCATATAACCATGATATAGCCATGTTTTATGCATAAGTTCTTATAACACTGAGTGAAATGCATCTATATGTGTTAAAACATTGTCATACATAACAAAGTATTCATAATATAAGTTCACATTGTATCCATGCTAAAAAGAACACACATAACCTATCACACATACACCCAAGTGTTTGTATTACCTGATGCACATTAAAAGATTATATTGCATAAAGACACAAGGGACTTATAGAAATAGTCACTGAGTTCTATATGTTTTTTAAAAATAGTGTAACCCTGAGTTCTAACCTAATGGTGGGAGAATCTGGGGATTCATAGGCCGATGGAAAATGATACACCATTAAAACATGCCTGGGCATGTTCGGGCAAGTCTGGACAAAGGCAAAAAGGCCGACCACCAATAGGTTTGGAAGGGCTAAAGAAAGAAGGTGGAGATTCTCCTGAATCTCCACCACCATAAAAGGAGCACCTCAGAAAGTGAAACTTTAGTCCTGCTCCGGAGCGTGACTCGCTGAGTTGTATGTGTTAAAGCTTGTGAACACATTAAACTCGAGTGCATCGGACTCTGCCTGTCTTCAGTGTTTCTTTGAGTATTACTTAGCTGACTCCAAGATATCAGATCTACAGCAAAGGGAAACATAAAAGTCAAGTGGAGGACAAGTTCGGGAGCCTACAGGCCCACTTCCAGGCGCCGATTTTTGCCTCTACACAGTATACAGACACAGACAGAAGGTCTGCATCACTGCCACGCGTAATTCTGGGGAGGTGCACGTCAGGTTACGGCGAAGGCTTTATGTCGACGTGGAGCCTACGCCACAGCTACGGCGTTGATTCAAAGCGTAAGTATAAATGAACTTTTAGTCTCTCAATACTTTCTGACTGACTTTCTGACTGTGGCACTCAACCCCAAGCCCACTGGTTCTTCCTGAAGACAGAAATCTTTAAAAACAACTCATAAATTTCAAGTTTCATTTTTTAAAAAGGTTCAATAATTTCCTGAAACAGCTGGTCACTGCAGTTGTCAGCAAACATTACTCAAACAAGAGGAAATTGTGCATTTTTTGAGGTTTGTTGGTGTTGGATTATTATACATGTGCTGCTCCAGTGAGTATTTCAGGCAGGACGGTGTGTGTGTGTGGGTTGAGACTGTGTGTTCATGATAATGTCCTAATATGTTATTTAACAGTGTGGCTGTGGTGCAGTGCGGGACAGGCCTGGGGGGACCAAATGGACGAGATACTCCCTACCACCGACTACGTGGGCATGGAGGAGGACGCGGTTGATTTCACCGTCACGCTGGATAACGCGCTGCTGTGTGTGGCCTCCGATGATGAACTCTCTCTAGCTGCTTCGGGCGGCTTCACGGAGGGAGAGGGTGAAGAGGATGCTGATCACAGCCAGGTCCTTGGATCGGGAGATTTGCCAGCAGAACTGGACGGCACCACCCCGGCTTTGATTAGGTACCATAGCTGGCTCCGCCTTCCCGCCAGCAGCAGACCCGACTCACCAGTAACTATTTTCTCCCCCAGCAGCCGGCAATGGTGAGACACAAACTACCAGTCTTCCCCGATTTTACACTTGAGCTTTCGCGGACCTCAGCGTCCCCCAAGGCCTTTTTCCCAATTCCTGGACTTGGAGGGAATGGAGTCCGCCAGACTAGCCAACAACCCTCCTATGGATGAAACGCTGGCAGTGCACCTGGCGCCGAAGCCCAATTCGGCGGCCAGCAAGCCCACTCTCCCCAGCCGGCAGTGCAGATTCTCCACCTCCCAGCTAGAGAAAATATACCGCGCCCAGGGGCTAACCACTCGTGCGCTGAATACGGCTTCTATGGTGCAGGCATACCAGGCTGAGATGTTACGGGAGTTGCATGAAGCTCTGGTAAAGAAGGAGAATGCAGCCGGACCGCTGGATGAGGTGCGCAGAACCGCCTCCTTCATTCTCCGTCTCTCCAGCACGGCAGCCGTGGCCCTGGGGAAGGGCATGGCCGAGACAGTGGTAGCTCAGCGTCATCTGTGGCTAACGCTAACCAAGCTCCCCGAGACACAGCGCTCTGAATTTCTCCACCAGGCGGCTGAACCCACCAGACTGTTCGGACAGGCTCTGGATAAAATTCAGACTCGCTGTGACCAAAGGAAGAAGCAGGAGGAGGCTCTGCGAATGAGCATGCCCAGGCGCGCGTACGCCTAGCCGCATCCACAGCCTCGCAGTGACCAGAGACGCCCTCGTCCCCAGTCACACTCCCTCACTCGGCGCCCTGCTCAGAAGAGACCCTCCCCGGAGGATTACTCTCATCAACGGCCATCAGCTACACCGGAGCCACGTCCCCAGTCCCAGCCGAAACAATCAGCTTGGACTAAACAACGTTTTGTTCCGAAGCAGGTAGCAGCCCCAAAGTCGTCTCACACAGGGAGAGGGAGGAAGCAGTCTTCCGCCTAGCTCTCCCGGGATGGCGGGGGAGACGAACGGGCAGGGTGCGCCCGTTGTCTCCCTGCAATTTATGGACTCTCGACCCACAGGGCTAAACCGAGAGATGCCTCACTTACAGTTTGCTCCGGTGTTGAAAAAACCCCAGTTAAGCATACAGTTGCACCCAAGTACACACATACAGCCCCCTGCACTCACAAATCCCGAGTCACCGGGGCTGACATCATCACTTGTCGTTTATGCCACAAAAGGAAAATGTTGTCCTTGTGCAGTTACCAAAGAAACAGTGACATGTTTTTGTGTTCACAATGTTCAGAGCTCCCATGTGTTAATAAAGGGCTGTTTTCGGCCCACTCAAAAACTTCATATGGTGGAAATAAATGAGGAGACAACACCTCGTCCGCACACTCAATCACTCTCTCAAACTCAGCTCGGCAGGTGTGCGGGTGTACCAGCAGAGGGCGCTATCATACCACAAATGATTATGCTCGGCAAGCTGGCCACAAGGCAGGCCCCCTGGAGCGCATGCGCAGCGTCGAAGTGGATTATGGGAACTGTAGTTCACGGCTACAGACTCCAATTCTTAAAGCGTCCTCCGCTATTCAGAGGCATTGTGGTATCAGCCATACATCCGTCCTCGGCCCCAATACTGACAGAGGAAATTCGCACACTTTTGGCGAAACAAGCAATAAGGGCTGTCTCCATGAAAGAGACTCAGTGCGGATTTTACAGCCGCTACTTCGTCATTCCAAAAAAGGACGGGGGCCTCCGTCCGATCTTGGATCTGAGGAAATTAAACAGACACCTGAGGAAATTCAAATTCAGGATGCTCACCTTACGTCAGGTGATGCAATCTGTCCGACCAGGGGATTGGTGTACTACAGTGGACCTAAAGGACGCATATTTTCACATAGCAATATTGCCGAAACACAGACAGTTTCTGCGTTTTGCTTACGAAGGCACTGTGTACGAATACCAAGTTCTGCCATTTGGCTTGTCTCTCGCGCCGCGCATCTTTACCAAATGCCTGGAAGCAGTGCTAGCGCCTATCAGGAGTCAGGGCAAATGGGTCCTCGACTATCTGGACGATCTATTAGTTCTGGCGGACACAGCTCATCAGGCAAATGTCCACACAGCCAGATTAATGGCGCACCTGCAAGTGCTGGGTTTTGTAATAAACCGAGAAAAGAGCTCTCTCACTCCCAGTCAGAAAGTCTGTTTCCTGGGCCTGGATTTGGACTCACGCAGACAATCGAGCCAGGTTGTCATCCCGGAGAATTTCCGCTTTCAATCGTTGTTCAACTGCATCACATTGTCCGTCTCCATCAGTGTCAGCAACTGCTGGGATTTATGGCCTCAATGATTCCAGCTGTGCCTCTGGGCCTCCTATTGATGAGGAAATTCCAGCGCTGGGTGCATGCAAAACAATTATTCCCTGCCCACCGGAGCGGCGAGAGGGTGCGGATCACACCCGCATGCATGGACGCTCTGCTCCCGTGGACAAACTCCGCGCATCTGAGCAAAGGAGTGCTTCTTGGACGGGTCCTCTCGCGTGTTCTGGTCACCACAGACGCCTCAAAATGGGGCTGGGGAGGCATTTGCAGGAAACTTCACGTGAACGGGTGCCGGATGGACGAGGAAAGGACATGGCACATCAATATATATACGCTGTATTTCTGTCACTGAGGCATTTTTACAGGGCAGGTCTGCTGGCCGGCCACCATGTTCTGGTGCGCAGCGACAATGCGTGCGTAATTGCGCACATAAACAAACAGGGAGGGACATGCTCTCTCCCACTGCTCTCTCTCTCCCACAGTCTGCTTTCATGGAGCAACAGGCACCTGTTGTCTCTCAGAGCGACACACATCCCGGGAGTGTTGAACAGCAGAGCGGACCTCCTCTCCAGGGGCTTTCCCTTGGCGAGAGAGTGGAGACTCCACCCGGAAATAGTGGAACAGATCTGGGAATGGTTCGGCAGGGCCTCTGTAGATCTCTTCGCCTCAAGAGAAAACACACATTGTCCCATGTCTTGCTACGGGACAGGAACGTGCCTCTCGGGTTAGATGCGCTAGCCCATCAGTGGCCGCGGACGCTCCTGTATGCGTTTCCTCCGGTGGCTCTGATTCAGACCACACTGGAGCGTGTGTGCCTAGAGGGATTAACTATGATCCTGATAGCTCCTCGCTGGCCCAGGAAGGTGTGGTTTGCAGAGATCGTGGCGCTGTTGAATGGGGAGCCCTGGTGCATCCCCGTGCGCAGAGACCTGCTGTCCCAGGCCCAGGGACAGATATGGCACCCGCGGCCGGACATTTGGGGTCTGTGGGTCTGGCCCCTGAGAGGGAGAACCTGACGGCTGCAGGTTTACCAGATAATGTGATCAATACGATCCAAAGTGCCAGGGCGCCATCCACACAGGGACTGTATATGCTCAAGTGGCGTGCTTTTGAGGCTGGGTGTGTGGAGAGACACATCTCTCCTTTTCAGAGCTCTGTGGTGGAGATTTTATCTTTTCTTCAGGAATTGTTAGAGAAAGGGCTTTCCTCCTCCACGATAAAAGTGGATCTTTCAGCCATTTCTGCCTGTCATGTGGGATTTCAAGGGAAGTCCCCTGGCTCTCATCGCCTGGTGATGCATTTCATGAAAGGTGTGCTTCGAAAGAGGCCGATGCGCAAAACCGTGGTCCCTCAGTGGGACCTCAAGTTGGTTTTGGACGCGCTGTGTGACACGCCTTTTGAGCCACTGCAGTCTATCGGCATTGACATGCTTTCATATAAGACTGCACTCTTATTGGCCTTGTGTTCAGCAAAACGCAGAGGGGATTTACATGCTCTCTCTGTTCACCCGTCGTGCACGCAGACAATTTTATTGTCTGGATGTGACAGCAAAGGATGTCACTCAGTCTGTGCTCTCAGCAGGGAGGTGATGTAACTGACATAATGGTCGCTGCTGAGCTGGATCTTCTCAGTCGAGCTGAAGGGCGTCTCGGGGCGTGATGATAGGTCCCCATACTAATGTGTTGTACCGAGTGTACCGACCAAAAGGGAACTGGAGGTTATGAATATAACCAATGTTCCCTGAGGTAGGGAAACGAGGTACAACACAAGTTAGCCCCTCACCGCCTTTCTCATTAGGCTCGGTGAAGTGCAGTTTAGATTGAGGAAATGAGACTGTGCAGGGTATTTTATAACCCCAAGGGAAGGCGGGACTTCCCCTGCCTGCGACAGTCTCATTGGCCTTGACAGGCGTGTTGAAAAAGTTTCTTCAGGTTGGTCTCGCGAGGACGCAATCCCCATACTAATGTGTTGTACCTCGTTTCCCTCCCTCAGGGAACATTGGTTATATTCATAACCTCCAGTTTTATGGCTCAGAGAGATAAGATATATCAGGTTTTTGATAGACATATTATACTTATTAGTATGAATTTGTTAATCATTGGTGGTTTGGGTCTGCACATGGCTGACAATAGTAAAAAATGTAGAATATCATCAGACGTATCCTTTTACAAGTCTGTATGTTGAAGTTAATAAATTAGTGGCTTCAGGAGATGCACAAAATGCAAACACAGCATTGTTGTCAGTGTGACCCTCTGACAGAAAAACCTGAGATCACACTGTTGCCACAAACCACACAACACTGGAAGTGAGACTGGAAAAATTTAGCCTGAGTCTGAGAAAAACAACAGGTGTTTACGATGGTGACCCTTACACTTATAAATGGTATTAACCATTAGGGCTGCAACAATTAGTCGACTAATAGATGACCAATCGACTATACAAATAATCGGTGACTATTTTAGTAGTGGAATAATCGGTTTGAGTCATTTTTCATACAAAAGTACTGTAAAAGTACCCCAAATACTCTTATTGCAGCTTCTTATGTTCAGATATTGGAAGCTTTACACACTCTCCCATGATGGTGAACTAAAACCCTTTGGCGTGAGTACGAAACAAGACATTAGATGACATAATTTTGGGGTCTGGGAGAGACAGACCCACATTTTTCAACATTTTAACACATTCTTCAATAAAATGATCAGTCGACTAATCGAAGAAATAATCGACAGATTAGTCGACAATGAAAATAATCGTTAGTTGCAGCCCTATTAACCATTTATCAAATGTTTATGTACTGTTCATAAATGCCAGTTAGTGGGACTTACAGTTAAGTTAGGTTTTAGTTTAACTAACTGTGTACTTAGAAGACTGGAGTGAATTAAACACATTTTATGTTTTTTTAAAGCAACAGAGGTCTGTGTTTTAAAGTTGCATTTCCTGATCTTGGGTATAACTTGTTTTAATTTGTCTTTTGTTTTTTAGAAAACCATTTGGAAACAGTAATTTAAAAATACAAATGTTGCCAGCTGGAATACCTATCCTTTGATGCTAAGAATCTAGTGAGTGCACACAATACCCAGAGAAAACAGACAAACACAGAATATTAGTAAGGTCCATAAGAAAACCAAAAGGAGAACAACATAAAGTATGCTAATTTGGTCTGAGACTTAAGGGAAGAACCATTCTGGAAAGTTCAGCTAGATCTGGTGTACACAACACTGTGACCTCAAGAAAGAGGAATAAATCAAAGACACAAAGAATCACTATGAGTAATTGTTGCCCTTTAAGACACCTGCGCATAGAGAAGAATTGTATTTCACCATCTGTACTGCAGGAACATTATAACTCAAAAGCAACCCAGTAACACTTGTGGGCCCAAAAGGAGAAAACTTTTTTTTTTTTTTTTTTTTTTTGTCTCCTGCATGACTGGGCCAGTACTGTTCCGGTATGACAAAAACAGGAAATATTTGAGGAAGGAAAAAAGGGAGTTTTGGGGAGGAGGTTGTGTGTGTCTAAGCTTGTTAGGTCTCTTATGAACTACTGCGGATTTTTGACAAATGAGTTTACATATTTTCCTTACAGACCCAGTTCCTTTCACTCTTTTTCTTGTGAAATTCTTTTTTATCTGTCTATCTCATACCAAATTCTCAGCCACAGTATGATCAAAACCACACATATTTCATTCCACCCTAAATCAAACATTAATGGTTTATTCCTCAGCCTTGACATGACTCAGAATCAGCCCCATAACAACTACAACACGGAAGTAACTCTGGACAATAAATAACATGTCTGAATGAGGCAAAATGCCTTCAACAGCACAAAGCTACATTTACACAGGTATCCTCAGTTGTCTGACTCATTAATATCGGAACCAACCAGGTCTGATTTTTTTTATGCCTACAGCATCATTCTGCATAACAGTTAGCTGCTTCTGTTGGGAGAGTGTGTAGTATATGTTAAGAGAAGTGGCCCTTTGGAGCAATATGTGCATTTGTTATTGGGATAATAGGCTGTTGTAGAGATAGGCTTTCAGTCCACTAGCTCTATCAGCAGCTACTGCTGGTAGCCCTGTGGAGAGGGAGTCGTGGGTGCGACTGCGAGAGGGGTTGTGATGTAGAGGGTTTCACGGAGGAACCTCCGAACCTTAGGACAGTGATACTCAACTTGTGGCTCATGGGCAAAATGTGGCCCGCAAAAGGTTGCCAGGTGGCCCGCCGTCCATTTTCTAATTCAGGATGAAAATAAATAAATTCGCACTGGAAATCTTTTTTGAACTTTTAATGTAAATAAGGTGCCAGATTACAGTAAGAAAAAGCAGCAAAATAGAGCTTGTTCATGAAAAAAATGCCAGAGGAGGATCCCTGTGACCCTATGGCAAAGGTCTGGGCTAATTATTGATATATCAAGAATTACTGTTCATTAAGTTTGCAAAAGTGGCCCCCCAGAAAAGCAAGTTGAGTATGTCTTAGGATGTCCAGGGCAACATTCCCACATCTCTGTCTGCACCTCATGACAACACTGTCATGGCATGTAGGCAACTCAGGTAGTCAGACTATATTGGCTGGTGAATAAGGCAGCCTACAGCAGCAGTGATATGGCTATGGCAGCCCTCTGTAGTTTCAAAGGACTGCTGTGACACTGAATGTTGAGTGATTTGTGCCTATGTAGAAAAACCATGGATGTATTGGAAAAATACATACGTAGCCTAAGTGAGTCTAATACCAAGTTTTATAATTGGTGGTAGCATTAGAAAAACCTGTGGTTAGTGTTGAAAACAAAAGGTTACTAAAAACCCTGACGGCTGCCCCTCACTGATCTGTCCTAGACTGTGAGCAACAGCATTAGAATGCAGATGTCCACTGATAAATCTGTTTGGCTGATTAATCTGCGGCAACAGGACTTTTTACAATTTATATGTTGGTGTAACTTGGTTCCATCAGTGGCTGACGGCACAACCTCCACCAGTCACGCAGGGCCATATCCCCAACTGGAGCTGAGGAGAGGAGGGTTGTGTTAATGATCAGCGGGTTCAGCTCCAGAGAAAGTAGCTCCCTTCTGCTGTGTGACTGTGTCTCAACAACAACAGTAACAGCGAGGAAAGTGCAATAGTGCTACCACGCCAGAGTGAAAGTCTGTGAGTCTGTGAATGAGTAACTGCAGCCACTTTTCCTTTGGGGAGATAATTTGCAGTTGAAAAGGGTAATAAATCGGAATATATTTTATTGCAATACTCAGCATATCACAACATGTTTAAATTGCAATAATATTGCATCATGACTTATGTATAGTGATGATATTGTACCGTGGGGTCTCTGGTGATTCCCACCCCTACAAATTACTCCACTCTAAAGTAGCTCATTACAAATGACATTTTCATTTTTTTCTGCCCTTTTAAACAACAATACAGAAGATCCTCAGACTGGGTATCGGCGCTGATCACGTTATTTTTACAAAATCAGAATTGGTAATAAAAGATCGGAGGAATCAAATCAACAAAAATGGCCAGGTTTTACATCAATGTTGTTCATTGTTGCCTCCGCTTTCCAATGTATAAAGTGTGGCGATCCTGTATATTTTATAAATATATATTTTTTTATAAGACAGTGGTTATCAGCTGATGGCTTGCTCACCTCCAGACACACCCACCGGTGCTATCGGCCAGTGGGATGCCTCAATCAGCTGAGCCCAGGTAGACCGACCCCTACATTATGCCACTCCTGGCAGTATGGTGAGAGACGCCGGCAAGTGAGAAATGAGCCAGAAGTCCTCTGCGTATTCGGCCTACCACGGCACTTTACACTGCTCAAAGTCCGGGAAATAGGTGTGCTTCCCTGTGGAATATCATCCATCCGGCCACCGGCCTCACCTCAGATTCCCCGCCACGGATATCAAGGGATCCTACGGAGCCTCCACGCCTGAAACAACGCCAGAGCGTTACAGCATTCACCCACGGTCCTGTGAGTTGGCAAAAGCTGGGGGTTACTTTTTGTTTCATTATTCCTTATCTGGAACCTTCGGGCCGGGTTGATTTATTGTTTTGAAACCGAAGTGAGTCAGAGCGAACAGTGGATTTTCTTTACTTCCTTGTTTACGAGAAAACCTGGGGTGGAGCTTTCTTTTGTTTAGCCAACTGTGTGGATTGAACTGAATTGAACTGTGTTATGTTATTTGGAAATCCCGGAGGGGATTTTTTTGTTTGAACTGGATTGAACTGACTGAACGGAACGGGACATTTCTTTTCTTTGGTGAAAAAAATATATACTTTCTTGAAACTGATTACAGTTGTATTTGTATTTTTGAAAATTGAGTATAATTCTTTTGTTCTACAGAAACCAGGCAAAAACAATTTAATTTTAGTGTTAAGGGACCTGTTTTATCGGTTTTATGGTTTCTTTGTGGGGTTTGGCTGAGTAAAAGAAAAGTATTTGTTTCATGTGTCAAACCGCTACAAAAGATATAGGCCTATTTTGTTTGTTGAAGACAAGAAGATACTGAATTTGTTTACATTTTGTGCTGCTGAACCACTGATAAGCTTTTTGGATATTATTTAAATAAAAAAACAAACCTTATGAGACAACTTGGATGCAATCTTTTTTTATTTTTTTTTTCTTAACGCTTTGCAAAGTATCGGATCGGACACGGTATTGGACTCGGTTTCAAAATAAAGGACTCGGTATTGGATCGGATGCAAAAAAAATGTGATCGGGACAAATACATGTGACAGAAATCTGTCCATCCCTGGTCACCGTTATGCATGGAGGCTCCATACACTAAGTCAAGGTAATGTCACTGAGTACCTGAGATTCTCTGAGGAAAATTAATAGCTCAAAAAACAAAAAAAATCAGTTCTGCCCAGATTTTTGACAGTTGGTGAAATTTTCAGTTTGGTTACAAATTTATACATTTGTTTAGGTATTTATTACTTTAAAAGGAGCTATATGTAAGAAATCTAAATGTATCTAATATGTCACAGAGACTAAGGAATAATGTTCATATAACATACTGATCTCACCGACAACAATAGTACAGCCAGAATATTCGCATTTAAAAAAAAAAATTACAATCTGCAAATCATGTTTATGTTTTCAATTTGTGTTTTGGCCTGTTGCACCACCCATCGCCGTCTACCAGTCACGCAGTCAGTAGAGTCTCAGCATCAGTTACAGTTACAACTGAGCTACAATGGCTGACGGTGTGACTAAACCCAAACGACCTCGTTATGATTCCCAAAACACCAAGACAAAACTCGAGGCAAAGCGAGGGTCTACTGCATATAGGAGATGCTTTTGAACGGTAAAGACAGTTGAAAGCGGAGAAGAATTTGAAATCGGATGTTGAAGTGGCTACTCTTCTCCTCGACAGGTAAGCTTTAGCCAGAGTTGGCTAACTAGCATCATAGCTAGACGGGGATGGACATTTCGAATACTTTCAACTGTTATTCATTTTTGATCATACATTGTAGCATATGTGCAGGTGGGTCATCAACCAGACTGATTTTTTTGAAGATCAAGGACGCGGCGAACAAATCAGTCTCCACTGCCACTGTCCAGCAACCTCACATCTGTGTGTGTGTGTGTGTGTGTGTGTGGGTATTTTGAGTTTGAGTGCAATAACCGTTTTGGCCACATTCTTACATACGGCACCTTTAATTTGGTATTCAGGGAACAAGATTTATTTATCTATTTAGGAATGTATTACTTGCCTTGGATGTTCAGTTCAACAATTATCCAGTTTTAATAAAGTCAAGGACTGTTAACTTTCAACACTGTCAAATTTTTCCTACGGGGTGTGTGGAAGTGATATCGGTCGATTAATCGGCTATCAGCTTTTTCCTGTTCCAAATTATTGTTATTAATTCAACCTTCAAAATCTACCATCAATTGACCTCAATTAGAATGTTCTCAAAAGCTCCTTTGCCGTCACAGATATAGATTCCATTGCACTGAGTGTCACTGGACCTCAGGTTATCAAGGTGTGGCACACAAAATTTTTCCATTTTTAGGGACATTGCTATTAACAATAATAATAATAATAATAATAATAATAATAATAATAAAGTAATTTTCAAATAGAACTTTTTATGAAAACAAAAAAACCCCCGATGTGATCAATGTTGCTCTTTTCAGTGAAGGTTTATTTATCACACTCTTTCAGGCATACACAAAATCCTCAGCTAAACATTTGAATGGCATAAGAGCTTCGGTGCTTATACGACTATAATGCACCACTTTCTTATGCAGTGAAAAGTTCCTATCCAGAGAAGTTTCAAAGCAATTGCATCAACATAACCATAGAGACTCACTAGAACTAAATTCCCACTTAGCAAGTGACCTGCACATGGTGCAAGAGGAGAGGGAGAGACCCCACCGCACTTGCCTGATATCACACAGAATTGTCAACCTGTTTCCAGGATTTCCCATGCATTTGTTAATTGGGCTAGCGCGCCAAAATTATAACATCTGCCGCCACATTTTAATTTTCTATTTTCTGAGGAGTTCTGCCTGTGTTGCCTTCACAGACAAGCAAAAACCTCAGAATTTACACTCAACACATAGATTCGAATTCTGTAGGAAACACTGTGTTACTTAAAGGAGTAAGCATTATTAACAAATGAAACCATCTTAGTGCAGTACAAGGAAACAATACAGGGTGGAAACTAAGTTTCACTTTAATTTTTGGCGGAGCTATTACATCAGAGTACCACTAAAAACAAAAGAAAACAAATGCCGCTGAAAAGCCAGCTCATTAAGTTAAGTCACATGATGTTTCTGAATAAAAACTTAAAAAGAAAAGAAAAAGTTGAGGTATTGAGGCAAGTATTTTTTTTTTACAACTACTCGCTCGTGTGCAAGCCATACATTTTTGAGTTTTTTTTTTTTTTTTTTTTTTTTTCCATGTTGTAAAACGAAGGAGTGAGTCCGCCGGTGTAGGCTAATGTGTGTGAGAGGGGAAGAGTCCCAGACAGTGATTAGATCACGTCATCTACACTCATCAGTAGGCTTGTTCGAGATGAACTGCGCCTCGCCTGGAAAGTGGACAAGTGCAGGCAGCTGCAGCAGGAGGCGGTAACAACAAGCTGCAGTCAGGTCGGAGGCTGAATTCAAATGTCCACCCTCTGGACCTGCAGGCTGAGGCCTCGTGGACTTCAGTTATACGTAATGTGACGTATTTCCATCATCACGTAAAGTCTGCGAGGGCAAAGACTGCTATGAAATGCCGAATGGACCAAAACGTCTAATTCGACGTCCGCCTTAAGACGTCAAATTGTGTTAAAACGTCAATTTTTAACGTCTTAAGATGTTTGGTCCGTTGCTATTGGTTGGCATCAACATACCCACCCCCTTTTGACGTAAGGCTTCCATGCTCCACCTCCTTTTGACGTAGCGGCTGCGTTGGGCTGTACATATGCCTTTGTTGTGGTCATGTGGTCTCTTGGTAGAGGATACATTTTGCCTACGTACCTGTGATGTGTCTTATGATTAGTATTTGGGACAGTCCATTTCTATGAGGTTGGTGTGTCGGTAATTTTGAACTCTGGTGTCTCCGTTTTCAGTCTTGTCTATTGCGTCCAGTTTTAAAATTAGGAGAAGAGAATTGGAGGATTATGCTGGCAGCTTGAGCTGTCACTGTCACTGTAGCCTAAATGCTGATAAGTAGGCCTAGTCTATTATAACATTTCAGTAGCCTAATATTATTTCTTATTAACCTCAATTCAAAGGCTACAAGCTAGGTTGAGTGGGGAATTGTTTTCTCTCTTGCAAAGATTCTTGTATTTACGCCCTCAGAAGGGTCACCCCCTCAGAAATAGACGAAGTGGTAGCACCCAATTGAATTGACGTTTTAACACGGCATTTTCTGTCGTCTTAAGAGGTATAAATTTGATGTCTTAAGACGGACGTCGAATTAGACGTTTTGGTCCATTCGGCGTTCCATAGACTGCAAGTGGCTGACAGACAGCCCTCAAGACTGTTTTACTCGTTGCCGTGGAAACATTCAACTATTGCTGCTGTCGTGTTCATATATATGTCATATGAATAGTGCCTGCTTATCTGTTCCTGCAGATAACAAGATATAAATCCCATGTATAGCCTTTTTTGTGACTGAACAAAAATATATTAATACATCTCTATATAACAGGCTACACACGTTCAAAAACAGATTTGTTTGTAAATAAGGACAGGACTATAACTCAATAAATTGGGTATTATTGACATTAGAAACCTTCTTTTGTTGTTTTCGGACCAATTTTTTTAGCCCTGATAGGCTGCAATAATAAAATGTTTTTTGAATCCCTCTACAGCAGGGGTCGGCAAGTAAGTTTGGCCGTGGACCGAATTTTTTCCAAGCAACTGAATGGCGGGCCAAAACATCACATCTTGGGCGAAACCTTTTTTTTATACCAAACAAAACTCTTTTCCCCTAATCTATACTATTATATGTTGTACAAAAAAGTAATTTAAGAAAGTTATGTTTAAAATAAAGTAACTTGAATTTGCTACAGACTGTTATTAGTGTGTTATTACTGCTTTGTCTCCTGTTCCACTCTGTGGCTGCGTTATAAAGCAGCTTATAATAGTAACCTGCTGATGACAGTTAACAATAAATGTGTATCATTTCCATTTTGAAAATGACTACTTCTTTGAGCCTAACTAACGTACTGTAATAATTATTTTATGAACATTTACTCTCAGGATTGGATATCCGACGTATTCTCGCGTTACATCCTAACCTGTGCGGGAGGTTGCGTTGTGAGACATTAGCAAAACATTGCTAGCTATCAAGACAAAATGTCACTGTCAAAAGCAATGAAAAGAAAAGTTGACAGCAAAGGTAGGACGTACAAAGAAGAATGGAAAGAAAAGTATGCGTTCATCCTACCTGATTTTATTAACGCCAAACCAGTCTGTCTAATCTGCAACGAAGTTGTTGCAGTTTGCAAGGAATACAATATAAGACGGCACCACGACACAAAGCATGGCAACTTCAAAGTTGGCTATCCCTCCAGACAGACGCACGAAAGCAGAAACTTGAAGCACTGGCAGCAGGTTATGCGCACAGCAGTAGGATCCTGGTACGAGGCCTCACAGCGCAACAAAAAGTGACAAGTGCGTCCCTGAAAGCAGCATGGGTGCTCGCCTGGCACAACAAACCATTCACTGATGCAGAGATGTTTAAAGAGGTAATGGTGGCAGTTCTGGAGGAGCTGGCTACTGATAAGTCAATGGATGGAGTGATCGCTTCAGTGAAACAGGTGCCTCTCTCTATGAGGTCTGCTACCCGGCGCATAGACGCACTATCGGATGCTGTGCACGGAGTTATTATCAGTGGTCTGAGTCAGGCCAATTACTTTTCTCTGGCCACTGATGAGAGCACTGACAACACAGATGTAAGCCAGATGTGTGTCTATGTGAGATATTTTGATGGGAAGGAGTTCAAGAGGAGTTGCTGTCTCTAATTCCATTAGAGGGGAGACATCATATTTACCAAACTGGAGGAATTGTTCAGGCTGCATTCATTGTCATTTGAAAAAAATCAACCTCACTGTGACAGATGGGGCACCTGCCATGGTCAGAAAGCACAGAGGTTTGGTGAGCAGATTGAAGGTGATCGCGCCGCAAATGCACGGATTGCATTGCCTCATTCACTAGAGTGTCCTGTGCGCCAGGCTCAGTGGTGAGCTAAAGGGGGTTATGGATAAAGTGATGCGTGTCATTAATTTCATCAGGGGTACATCAAGCACTCAGCACCGTCTTTTCCAACAACTTGTGGCTGAGTCAGAGGAGGCCACATATGCTGACCTGCTGCTCCACAACGATGTGCGCTGGTTAAGTAAGGGCAAAGCGCTGGAGCGCTTCTGTGCACTACTAGATGAGGTCAAGGCGTTCCTGAGATTAAGCAAGATGCGAGCTGCAGACGACCAACTTGCCTTTCTACAAGATGAAATGTCCATGTCCAATGTAGCATTTTTTACTGATATTTTTGGCCATCTGAACCAGCTTAACCTGCAGCTACAGGGGAGAGGCAAAACCATAGTGGACATGGTTGAAAAGCTGGAATCGTTCACCAGGAAACTGGAGTTGTTCCAGTCAGACATATCAACTGGCAGGGTCCTGCACTTCAGTACACTAAAATCACAGGGAGGAGTGACAGGGCTGATGGTGGATTTCATCAAACAGCTACAGGCCAACTTCAAGCCCAGGGTTGAGGACTACTCCACCCTTACCCACAGTCATGAGAAACAGCCCTGACAAGACAATAAACAAAAATGGGAAAGAGTTAGTGCATCTCTGCAGAGCCTCAGGCCTGTATATTTTAAATGGAAGGATCAGAGGGGACAGTTTGGGGCGCTTCACCTACTGCTCAGCTCTTGGGAGAAGTGTAGTTGATTATGCCATCTCAGACATGGACCCCTCTTCATTTAGTGCTTTCACTGTCAGAACACAAACCCCCCTTTCAGATCACAGCCAGATTAATATTTACTTGACAAAACACAGTAGAGATACTGTTAGGAAACAGCCCAGTAAGCTGTACGCCTTCAATCAACCATACAGATGGGCTCCAAACAGTGCTGAACAATTCCTAAAAAAATTCAATTCAAATGAAATAAAAGATGCAATCAACACATTCAACAATTCCAATTACCAAAATAACTCGGAAGGTGTTAATAAAGCAACAAAAGACATTAACCATATCTTCCAAAAAGCTGCATTAAATGCAAAGCTTGGGAAAACAAAGACACCCTACCCAACACTACAACATGAATACTTTGAAACTCTAAAACAGTACAAACAGACCATTAGAAAAAAGAAACTGCACTACAACAACGAAACACTTCAGGAGATTGAAAATGCAGTAGATCAAGGTCAGTTCTGGGACATGTTGAACAGTTTGGAAACTGTAAAGCCACAACAATTAGCAATACAAGATGGAGACATCTGGAAAAACTATTTTAATTATAGCTGCTGCGCAGCGATGGGTCGGGTCCGGGCATTTTTAGGCAATTCTGAGCAACAAGCAGAAGAACTGGAAGACATTTAGGAATTTAGCAACACAATCTGCCTTTTGCATCAGCTGAGGCTTGAACTCACAACCTCTGAGACTAAGAATCAATTTCTATCTCACTGAGCTAATTAGTCTGTGACAATTCATGTGTAGCTTCACAAACTGACTAAGCCAGACGCGCAGGTTTAGCAGCCATCCATGCATGGAAAAGCAGATTTCGAAACAAACAAAAATCTGAAAATACACATATTGCATCTAGACAGCATGGAGATGTTGGTAATTTATTTTAACAATGATTGATTTGCTTCATAAGTGAAAAACTGATGTTTAACTAGTTGAGCTATGTGCAAAGTGAGAAGCCTCAGATGGTTTCACACTGAAGTATTGACACTGGATCTTTGTGCAAAGTTTGGTTTATTTTCAAGCCTGAGAAGGCAGATTTTCTAGCAGAAAAAAAACCTGAAGATGCTGCACAGTGATCAGTCACGCTCAGGCAATTTTAAGCAATAAGCTGGAGCACAAGAAGATGATTACATTACAATGTGGATTCTGCACCAGTTGAGGCTCGAACCCGCAACCTCTGGAACCTAAGACAGTCATCTACCACTCTTTTAGCTAATTGGCAAGTAGCAACTCAACAGTGGCTTCACAAATTGAGTAAGCCATTCACTGTTGTGTAGGAAAGCAGCCATCCGTGCATGGAAAGGCAGATTTGAAACCACTGTAAAAAATTCAGTTATTAAGACAAAAATCTGAAAATACACATATTGCATCTAGACAGCATGGAGATGTTGGTAATTTGTTTGTAACAATGATTGATTTGCTCCATAAGTGAAAAACTGATGTTTAAAATTGCCATTTTTACATTGACTCCAATTGTTCACATTAGAGCAAAATTCAAAATGCTGTCAAAAATTCAGTTTTTGAGATAAAATTCTGAAATTTGCCACACATCATCTACCATGACTCTAGAATTTTGTCTTTTTTTCATGAACATTGAAGATTTATTTAGCAAGAATTTGCATGTATATGTTTACAGTACTGTTTACAGTCAAACATTTTGATGCACTGTAGGCTCAATTTTTGATAAATCAAAAATCTGAGAAACGGAATTTTTGTAAGACAGTGAAGATGCTCTGTAGCAAGTTTGGTGTCAATTGAGCAAAAATTGTGGGAGGAGATAGGTTTAAGAAGTTTTACAGTTTTTGAAAAGAAAAGAGTGATGAAATTCATAATTTTAATAGGTTTAAATGTACAAAAGTTTCTTCAGTATTGGGGCTACAGTTTGATAAAAGTTGTGAAGTTGTAGCACGTATGGTTGATTTGTTATGAATTTTCAAAGTTTTGAACTTTAGACGCTTGCCTAGCGCCACCATCAGGACTATTGGCTTGAGTTTACAGCTGAGGATATCTGGCATGAGACTGGACCTTTGTGCAAAGTTTGGTGAGTTTTCACCCATGGGAAGTATGATTTCCTCGCAAGAAGAAAGAAGAAAGAAGAAGAATACCTAGGATTACAATAGCAGGGTCCGACGTTAAGGTTTTTTCCTTCTCAAATCTATTTGCCCCATCTAAATTCTTACTTGCCCTGCTTAAGAGTTTCTTTTTCTGGCGGTGTGGTGCATATTTTCGCTCATGACATATCTTACGTCAGCAGAGACGCTCAGGCAATGGAGGCAGCAGCACATAAAAAAGCAGCACACTGCAACTGGCCCCTCCGAGGACAGAAACAGGAGAGTAAATACGATTACAGGCCTGGAGTTAAGATATGTTTAGGGCAAGGCCACTTTGGCCTTTGATAAATACAAATTTATTGGGGTATCACGGCCAAAATGTGGGGCACTAAGGCCAAAACCAATGGCGCAATAACAATATGTGTTAAATACATTGAGTGAAGACAAAACAATATATGTGTTGAAAAACAGTATTGAGTTAATTAAAACTGGGTGTGCATGACTGGGGATATATCTCGTTTCTTGTTGTTTTGATTCATGTCCCTTATTTTTTAAGTCTTTGAAATCTCTTTATTCTTTTGTTATCTCCTAGTTATTAAGAAATTATTATTAGAAGAAGATTCTTTATTGTCCTTTCTCAGCACATTACATACATTGAAACGAAATTTGACCTCTGCATTTGACCCATCCTACTGTATACACTAGGAGCAGTGGGCAGCCGCAGTGCAGCGTCCAGGGACCAACTCCAGTTCTTTTGCCAGTGCCAGTGGCCAGGGTCACTGACAGGAGTATTCACCTAACATAGCCTACATATCTTTAATTATATAATTATTTATATGTCTCTATGTATATTTTTACATAAATCCCCAATATTTAATTTGCCTTTAAAAAAATCCTCTTCTTTCATTTAATTTGACAATGTTTATTGTATTGTATTATATATATTAATTCTCTACAGGATCTTGTATGTTCTTTAATGTGTGTTCAATTTATTAAAAGAAAAAAAACAAAAAAAACAAAAAAATGTTTTGGTGAACCCTGCAGCTAAGTGAACCCTCTTCCTCAGAGTGGATCTTTGCCTCCCAGTTTGTTCCTGGCGGCAGAGCAGAGTGAACCATCTTTCTTCTCAGAGGATCTTTGTCCCATGAGAGCAGGCAGCATGCTCTCCGTGTCTGCATTTAAAACAACTTTCGCTGGCGATTTGACAGTCACTAGAAGCACATTATGACCCTTTGTAAAAGTTTCTGTGTGGTACCTGTGTTGTACATGAGCTAACATTAGCGGGTAAGGACTGAGAGGCTGTCCGGTATGTGTGTGTGTGTGTGTGTCCGAGTCGGTGTTGCTTGCCCGATCGAGCATGTCTGCGCAGGGTCTGCTGGCCCGCCGGCTATTTTTACTTGCCCCGGGCATTCGGGCAACCATTAATGTCGGACCCTGAATAGTGTCCTGGCAGCTTAGCTGCCCAGACCCTAATGACCTCTATAAAAATATCTCACCTGAAGATCTAAGTCTAAATCAAATGGAAATTAAAACAAAGTTAGGCAACCTTGAATCAGCTATCAAGAATAACCAAAATCCATTAGATTACCCAATTACACAAAAAGAGTTAACAGACAAACTGAAAACTCTTAAATCAAAAAAAAAAGCTTGTGGCACGGATTGCATCAAAATGAAATGTTGAAGAACAGTACCCCTGAATTGCAAACTGCAGTTGTTAAACTGTTCAACATGGTTCTGACCACTGGCTGCTTTCCTGATGTCTGGAACCAGGGGCTGATCACCCCAATCTATAAAAATGGAAATAAATTAGACCCTAATTACTACAGAGGGATCTGTGTGAGCAGCAACCTTGGGAAAATATTCTGTAGTATCCTGAATTCCAGGATACTAGCCTTTATTCAAGAAAAAGACATACTTAGTAAATGTCAAATTGCCTTTCTTCCAAATTACTGAACCTCTGATCATAGATATATATACCTTACACACCTTAATTAATAAACATGTACACCAAAAAAAGGGAGGGAAAATATTTGCTTGTTTCATTGATTTCAAAAAAGCTTTTGATTCCATTTGGCATGAAGGACTTTTCTACAAAATCCTTCAAAGTGGACTAGGTGGTAAAACATATGATGTCATTAAATGCATGTACAAACACAACAAATGTGCTGTGAAAATTCACAATCAAGTCCCACATTATTCAACCTGTATATAAATGAACTTGCAGACCAGTTGAACCGCTCAACAGCTCCAGGCCTCACACTCTTTGACACAGAGATTAGATATTTGCTCTAAGATAAGATAAGACAAGATAAGATAAGATAAGATAAGATAAGATAAGATAAGATACACCGTTATTGATCCCACAATTGAGAAAATCCGGATGAAGATGACCTGATTATCTTGTCCCCAACCAGTGATGGTCTTCAACATAACCTGACCATCCTGGAACAATACTGCCATAACTGGGCCTTGGATGTAAATTTTAAGAAAACCCAAGTTATGATATTTCAAAAAAAAGCCCAGATGTCTTGGAAACAAATACCATTTTACTTTAAACAATACAGTAATTGAACACACAAAAAATTATACTTACCTTGGTCTGACCATATCTGCATCAGGAAGTTTCAACATGGCAGTAAATGCACTCAAAGAAAAAGCTTGCAGGGCAATGTATGCATTACACAAAAACAAATTATTCACATTGGACATTCCAGTTAGAATATGGTCAAAAATATTTGACTATGATTTTGATAGCCTTTGGATGGGATGGTCTGTGGTACACTCAATGGATTGGGTATGAATTGTTGAAGTTAGGTGTGGTACACTCATGGATTGAGATGGTCATGGGAAAAATTCTAAGGCGTGCAGACTGAATTCTGCGAAATAAAGCTGCAGAGAATCATACTGGGACGCTTCCCATTACTGCTAATATTCAGAAATTGTTTGAAGAAGTGTGTTAGGGTAAGGAAATGTTAGGAAGTTGTGGATTTTAATTGTTATGGGGGGTATGATTGAGTTATATTGGAATTTTGTATATAGGAATGGATTGATAGTTTAATTGTAGTTAAAGGTTATGAAAAAGATAGATAGTGGGGTGAGTTAGTTAATAGACAAGACACAACAAAATAAAACTATTATTGAATTATTGTGGTTGATTGATTTTGTGAGTGTAGGTAATGTGGTTTTTGGTTTATTTGACAAATTGTTATTTGACTCTGAACAGAGAATATAAATTGGCAGAATATCTCCACTCTGTCAGAGATACGAAGCAGAGACGGATCCTGACCAAATACAGGCTCAGTGACCACCAACTACCTGTAGAGACAGGAAGACACAGACAGATGTGGCTGCCCAGAGAGGAGCGTGTATGTGGTCACTGCTCCACAGGAGAGATCAGAGATGCACTTCCTCCTCCACTGCGACAAGTTTTCTTCAATGAGAAACTTCCACTTTGGGGAAATAGTTAAGAAAATAACAGACTTTCATATGTTAACACCAGAGGAGAAACTTTCAGTTCTGCTGGGTGAAGGGACAGCAACTCCTCTGGCAGCTAAATATGTATCTGCCTGCCACAACCTGAGATAACAGTATAAATTATATTGTATTGTACTGAATTGTAATATTGTAAGTTTGTATGTAAATATTCTGTAAAATGCTTTGGCAACAACATATTTCTGTTCATGCCAATAAAGCTGTTTGAATTGAATTGAATTTGAGAGAGAGAGAGAGAGAGAGAAACCCACGTACAGAGACCAACCCAATTCAAAATGGCAAAATCTGGAAAGATCACTTTGATGACCTCTATAAAAATCCAGAGTGTCACGGTCTGAATCCCAACCAAATTGTAACAATAGACAAACTGAAAAAACACTCCGGAGCCCTCCGCAACAGATACGCAGGACTTCTATTTTTGCCGGACGCCGGAGCACAACGCAGCAATTCAGCACAGAGCAGATCGTGCGGGGCAGGAACTCGTGCACAGAAACACAATAAAACATCCGGTTAATTTTCAAAATAAAATACATAGTGTTCACGGCGGATCATATTTCCCTGCACTACACCTTAAAAACTACATAATGGGCATAGGCAGGCCTGAAGTCAACAGGTCAGAGGTTTTCAGACGTCATTTCACCCCGTGAACACCATGGACGAGGAGATATTAATCATGGCAGTGCACCGAGATGTCTTTCGGCAGAGCTGCACCGCACCACACAGCAAACGCAGCCGGTGGGTATTGACGGACGGCGGAGCACGCAGCGGATAACCAGCGCTGCCGTTCCGCAACGGACACGCATCCAGTGGAAATCCGGCGTAACTCAGAGATGCTGAAACACAGTAATTTAAAACTCCAACTTGCCGTGCAAAAACACTTCAACCTGGTGTTAGCAACTGGATATTACCCCAGTGTTTGGAATAAAGGTCTCGTTTCTCCTATATTTAAAAATGGAGACAAGTACAACCCCAACAATTACAGGGGCATCTGTGTTAACAGCAACCTGAGTAAACTCTTCTGTAGCATCCTTAACACCAGATTAATCACATATCTCACTGATCATCATATTCTGTCTAAAAGCCAAATTGGCTTTTTACCCAAACATCAAACATCTGACCACATCTACACTCTCCATACACTCATCCAAAAACATGTTCACAAAAAACACAAAGGTAAGATATTTGCATGTTTTATAGATCTAAAAAAGGCTTTTGACACAATTTGGCACAACGGGTTATTTTTACAACTTCTACAATATGGAATTGGGGGTAAAATATATGATCTAATCAAATCCAAATATTCTGACAACCAGTGCTGTGTTAAAATTGGAAACAAAAGAATAGAGTTCTTCAAACAAGGAAAAGGGGTGCATCAGGGGTGCAACCTGTCTCCTACTCTGTTCAACATTTATATCAATAAATTGGCCACTCTTCTTGAACAGTCCCCAAGCCCAGGATTAGATCTACAAAGCAAAGAAATTAAATTCCTCATGTATGCAGATGACCTGGTTCTACTGTCCCCAACAGAACATGGTCTACAGCAGAACCTCTCTCTGCTGGAGACCTTCTGTCAAAACTGGGCGGTAGAGATCAATCTTGACAAAACCAAAGTCATGGTATTCCAAAAAAAGGCCAGGTTACAGGAATCAAAGCATGTTTTCAGTGTAAGAGGGACCACACTTCAGCATACAATGGAATATAATTATCTAGGCATCATCATCAGTGCATCCGGCAGCTTTGACAAAGCAATAAATTCCCTCACAGAAAAGGCACGCAGGGCCTACTATAGCATCAAAAGTTCACTATATAAATTCAATCCTCCAATTTCAATTTGGCTGAAACTATTTAACAGTGTAATCAAACCCATACTTATGTATGGAAGTGAAGTATGGGGCCCTCTAATTACCCAGAGGCACACCTCATGGGACACAACACCCACAGAGAAATTTAATCTTCAATTCTGCAAGGAAATCCTCAAGGTCCACAGAAACTGTCCAAACCATGCATGTAGAGCAGAGCTGGGACACTTCCCTCTCTCTCTACACATGATCAAAAGGTCAATTAAGTTCCAGGTTCACTTAGCACAAGCTGATCCTGATTCTTATCATCACAGAGCCTTTCTCAGTAACAGCATCTGTCCAGAGACAGACCCTCTGAGAAACACCAGAGAAACCTGCCACCTCAAAATCCAAGACCTCCAAAATCTCTCCAAAACTCACCTGGCATCGACAAAGAGAATAAAATTACTTACATTGACAATTGGAAGAATCAAATCAAATCCATCAATAAATTAGAATGCTATGGCTTACTGGATAGAGAATATTCTCCAGCACAGTATCTGGTCAGCATAAAAAACCCCAAACAGAGACGCACATTGACAATGTACAGACTCACTGACCATCAACTACAGGTTGAAAAAGGTCGGCATAAGAAAGAATGGAAGCCCAGAGAATTAAGAGTATTTAAACACTGTTCCTCAGGAGAAATAGAAACTGAGGCCCATTTTCTCCTCTCCTGCCCCCTGTACCAAACTGAGAGAGAGGCTTTCCTACAGCAGATAACTGCAGCAGATCCATCATATCAGGGAAAAAAATGTGATGAACTATTAAAAGTATGTCTGGGAGAAGATCCACAATTTATAAAATTAGCTGCACAATATGTAACACTCTGCCATGATACCAGAGAAACACGCAAATGCTGATCAGAACCATTATTGCTATAATATAATATTGTTGTTTTTTATTTTATTATTATTATTATTATTATTATTATTATATCATTTAATATGAACTTTATGTGTATATATGTTTTTCATTGTATATGACAACTTGTAATTGCCCAATAATACCCAATCTTATTAATCCTTACACACACACACACACACACACACATACATATTATTCTTTTTATTGTATTTTATTATTTATTTTATTTTATTTTAAGTTTCATTTCATTTACGAATTGTATTTTTTGTTTTGTTTAATTGATTCTTGATGCTTTGTCAACATAGTTCTTCTAACATTCATGCCAATAAAGTGAATTTGAATTTGAATTTGAGAGAGAGAGAGAGAGAGAGAGAGCAATGGCACAAGTGAAAACAATGCTAAAAATGATCAGGAAGTGATGTTGAACCAAGACAACCTGACCTAAACAATTCTTATTACACTGTTTACAAAGTCAAATACAATGTAGCTTTAACATTTTCTTATACAATCATGCTAATAAGATTTGAATGAATGTTGTCAATTCTAACTTGAGCACATATGAAGCCACAGATAACCTTTATCTGCATTCTTGAAGTTTCAACAATACATTCATTTTCCACTGTCCATGACCTATATAATGACATTAATGACTGTTTTCAAACTGCACTGTTTGAGTGAACATTCTTTCATCCCTCAAATTGTCGAAGCTATTCTAAACCTTTATCTCTATTTTCAAGCATGTTACTTCTATAACGTTACTGACATGAAGCACACACTGAGAAGGTCATTGTTCAATAACGATACTTTCGGTTTTTCTGACCATATTAGCCAATAAAGAACCTCAACATTGCACGTCTATGTTCTGTACATGTCAGGCTAACCAGAGTTTGCGTTTCAGCTAAATGTAAGCAAACCGAACAGAGCTTGCAGTTGTATTAACGTGCAGCAGTTACACACATATTACTGCGCGATTAGCTAACAGTAATAAATGCGTGCGATACTTGACTTCGACAGACAGAAAACAGGTTAATACGCCACCAACTTACTTAAGACACGGGGGGGTTCTTTAATTCAAATGACAGTACACTGCTAGGGAGGCTGACAGTTAACGTTAGGCCTGTAGCTTCGCTAGGTGTAGTTATGGTTTGTATCTTGGGAGAACTTCACTTTAGCGTTAGCTAACGTTACCACTACCACAGTCAGTGGACAAAATAGCTAACGTTAACGTTACCCTTAACAATTTGGAAAACAACCGGACGAACGTTAGCATGCTAGCCAGCAAAATAACTTACCTGCGTTGGTTTGGAGCCACAAGAAGAGAAGGCAGATGTAAAAAGCAGTAGACATGGTTGATATTTTTCGAAGTAATGTTACTGACAGTTTTTCATATGCTCTCATCGTCTCCGTCCAGACTCGCTCTCCTCTCTCCACCGGTCGATGTGCCAATGCTGCACTGTTCCGGTTGCACTTTCAAAATAAACGCCTGGTAGAACAAGTACAAACGTCTGACGACTTAAATGCCGATGGCATAACTGCAGAATTTCATAAATCCTTCTCAAAGCAGCTAGCCCCATTCTTGTTACAGGTTTTCTCAGAAAGTATAAGTAATAATGCTCTCCCTCCTACCCTCACTCAAGGTCAAAAAGATTGCTTCTCACTGAAAATTAGAGACCTATATGTCTGCTCAATAATGATTATAAAATTATCGCTTTGATATTTGCCAAACGACTTAAAATAGTCATTGATTCAATTATTGATGAGTCGCAGTCTGGCTTTATGAAAAATAGACACATTTCTAATAATATTAGACTTGTGTTAGACATTCTCGATTACTCTGAATTGATACATGAAGAAAGTTTCATTCTCTTTCCGGATTTCTACAAGGCCTTTGATTCAATAGAGCATCAATCCATATTCCACTCCCTTGAAAAATTCGGCTTTGGCAATTTTTCTGTAAAGCTATTAAAACTTTGTATACCAACAGTAACAGCTCGATAAAATTGAAATATGGCACAACCCAGAGATTTTATTTGAATCGTGGCATCTGTCAGGGTTGTCCTATCTCACCATTTCTCTTCTTACTTTGCACACAAATTCTCACATCTCATATCATCAATAGTGATATACAAGGGATCTCCATAGCTAATAGGGATATAATAATCAGTCAGCTGGCTGATGAAACAACACTGTTTTTGAAAAATGCTAGTCAGATACCCGTTAACCTTTATCTGATTAATGAGTTTTCTCAAGCTTCTGGTTAAGGACGGTAATGAACACGCTTTGTGCAATATCCCTTTGAAGAAAGAGGTAACGTATCTGGGTCTATTTCTAAAGACCAAAAGTCATGATGCTCTTCCAACTTTACTCCTATTATTCAAAAAAATCAAAATAAATTAAATCAGTGGTTACAAAGAGATATTTATCCTTGAAAGGAAGAGTCTTAATTACTAAGGCAGAAGGACTATCTAGACTCACATATGCGGCTCTTTCCTTACATCTTGACACTAAATCCAGTAAAGTGATAGATAAAATGCTCTTTGATTTCATCTGGAAAAATCGCATACATTATATAAGGAAAAGTGTTATTATGAATAATTATGAATCTGGTGGGCTCAATTTCCTGGAATTTACTACACTAAATAATACTTTCAAGATCAATTGGACTAAGCATTTTCTAAAAAAAAA
Source organism: Epinephelus lanceolatus (assembly GCF_041903045.1). Lineage (NCBI taxonomy): Eukaryota > Metazoa > Chordata > Actinopteri > Perciformes > Serranidae > Epinephelus > Epinephelus lanceolatus. The sequence goes on from NC_135747.1 coordinate 2,195,122, forward strand.
AACCCACTTCGATATAGAACTTTATTCCCGATCACATTTTCTCTAGCTTTGGTGGCCTAAGTTTTATTTTATGTTGTAATTACAATATTGATAAACTCCCTGTGAAATTGTATGCATTTCATAAACAGGTCCTTCTAGCATGGTCTTTAAGCACAATTTCTCACCACACAGTTACCTGATTTGGAACAATAGAGACATTTTGTTAAAAAATAAATCACTGTTCTTTGAGAGATGGGTTCAGAATCAGATTTTACTGGTAAGTCAGTTTAATGTGATGGTCTCTTACTTACTTACGAAGAATTTCTATCTATACACAAATTCCCAGCAACCCCTAAGTAATTTGCTATAATTTTTGATGCCATTCCAACAGGAACCTTGATGCTTTTTAGGAATGCTTCAAGGCCCACACCTCAATGTATATCTTTACCCAACACAGCTGACTCCTCCACAGGAAAAATTTGCTTTTCATTACGCCCTCAAAAAAATAATAGAGCCATTCGTGCCCTATTTCAAAGAGATATTGTCTCTATTCCATATGTCACGGCATACTGGAATCGCTTTGTAAATGACATATGCTGGAGGAAAGTATGGTTAGAGATCCAGAAACAGTTCTACATTTATTTTGGCATTGTCCTATACCAAGAAATTTTGGGCAAGACCTATCTAGATTCATTATTGACAATATCTTTGAAAATTTCACATTATATTAGGAAAATGTGGTGTTTGGTTTTCTCAAGAATCCCAGAAAAGAAAACAATGTATTTTTTGTAATAAATGTGATATTGATTCTAGCCAAGTTTTTTATCCTTAAGTGTAAATTCAGTTGTAGTAAACCCTGTTTTATTGTTTTCCTGAAGGAGGTTGAACGGTATGTGAGAGTGCTCGAACAAACAAAAAGGCTGTGAGAACAATTAATGTCTTTAAATTTTTTAATGTTTTTGTACAATGTAATGTACCCCTGGCTCCTTTATTTATTTCCTGTTTAATGTGCTGTCATATACTTTTCTTAAACTCCCTGTAATCCGTATCTTTGTATCTTTGCAATAAAGTTGAAGGGGGAGAAAAAAAAGACTTCAGTATATACAGTGTATGTGTGTGTGTGTGTGTGTGTGTGTATATATATATATATATATATATATATATACTAATCTGACTGACAATAAATGTATCATTTAATAAAAATGAATGATCAGATGTGTTTGATTTCATAGCAAATAGTCGGTTTTAATAGTCAGTTTGGCTTATCTTCACAACCTTTTGCCATAGAAGAACAAATGAACCGTTTGGTAGTGCATGTTTTTAAAGAAAATATTTGACCCTTGTAAAGTAACATAAATCTGTTCAGTAAAACCTCTGCAATTGTAACATGTCAAAAAACATGTTTACCTCTGAAAATCCCACCATACAGGGCCCTCATGTCTGGAGTCACGTTTTTTTGTTGCCAACTTCCTGTAGGAGGCAAACTGCAAGAACTGCAAAGGCATAGGATTTAAAGACACACCGACATCTAGTGGATTTTTGTTAGCATAACAGACCTACACCAAATGGTAGAGACAGCTTAAAGGGATAGTGCACCTAAAAATGAAAATTCAGCCATTATCTACTCACCCATATGCTGACGGAGGCTCAGGTGAAGTTTTAGAGTCCTCACATCCCTTTGCGGAGATCGGCGGGGAGAGCGGCTAGCACACCTAATGGCTGACGGCGCCCCAGACTAACGTCCAAGAATACAAAATTGAAACCACAAAATATCTCCGACATGCTCATCCGTAGTGATCCAAGTGTCCTGAAGCCCTGACATAAAAAGTTGTTTTGAAAAACGTCATTTGAACTCTGTTTTTAGCCTCACTGTAGCCTGTAGCTGTGACTGCTTCTCTGTGCTCCGCGCTCACGTATGCGTGCTCAGGGTGATCGGCGATGCACGGTCTCTGAAGAGCAGCAGTCTCGTCAGTACTGATGTCCAGATTCTCAAGTGCAGGCATCGCCAATTCCCAGTCTGAGCAGCAAAGACTTTCCTCATCCGTTGGCATTCATCCGTCAGCCATTGGGTGTGCTAGCCGCTCCCCCCGCTGATCTCCGCAAGGGATGTGAGGACTCTAAAACTTCACCTGAGCCTCCATCGGCATATGGGTGAGTAGATAATGGCTGAATTTTCATTTTTGGGTGCACTATCCCTTTAATCAGGTAGAGTTACCTTTAACACATTTTTCATGAAGACACAGTGACTTAAAATGGGCTCTACCAAACAGTTGAAGAATCCTTTGAGGAACACTTATTTTGAAAGGTGAGTATACAACATGTTATTTATTTAAGCAGATATGTTATATTTGGAACAACTACAGTATTTGATATTAGAACAAGTCAGTATTTTAGTATTTTATGATAAGTGGTTTTCTAGTGAGTCAATTGTTTAATAAAGAAGGACTAATATAAAATTATTCAGAATTAGTTGCCAAAAGTTGTAGACAAATTGCACAACTCTATTTCTTGAGTCAGTGTAGAGATACTCCTGACCAAATATTATTCCGATACAAGTGAATGTTGCTGAGTCAAACTGTTCCTTGAGTTAACATAATGGATCACATGCTTTTAAATTACAAAAAAAACCTTTATATTATATATTCAAAGTACTTTTAATTAAATCTCACTGCATTGTTGTAGGAACAAAATTTGTTATTACCATATATAGACATGTAATATTTTGCCTCTTTTCAGTGTGTAAGGCCTTATTGTACCTGAAGTAAACTGCGTCCTTGAAGAGCTTTAATTTGTGCGTGAGAAACTTGCTTTGTAGTTGTTTCCATAATAGTTATCAGTAAACTGGAGGCCTTCCTTTTCCTCCCTTTTGCTGTGCTCTTCTGAGTTTAAATTATATGAGGATGTGGCATAACCAGAACAAGGCCTAAAAGAACAAAAAATGGACTATTGCAATGATTAATTGTGATTAATTAAATTAGTTGGGAACCAGACAAGCAATTAAGCCAGCCAATTAGGGTTCAGGGGAGCAGCCTAGGCCTTATATGCCCCACGCTACAAAATAACAAATAATCAAGTCAAGTAGCGGTTTCAAACAAGTTATTATTTCACACTTTATTTTTATTAATCAGGTCACCAGAAACCAATTAAACACAACATTCTTTAACAAACTTAAGCCATTTCATGTTTAAGAAAACAGAAAAAGAAAAAGAATCCAGTTTGAGCAATGGGTGGAGAGGGGAATGGGGATGGCGTACCAGAGTTTATTGCATGAGTGTGAGTTGAATGAGTGAAGACAGATTTAAGGAGAGCCTTTCACTAGCATGAACATTCCAAAGAGTTACCACATTATTCTGCATTTCCATGAGTGATCCAGGGTCAGACATCAGATGAGCATAAAAGGTAAAAAAAAAAAATAAATAAAATAAATAAATCTAACCTGCTCTCCCAGAGGGATGTCGTATGCTGTAAAGCCCTGTGAGGCAAATTGTGATTTGTGATACTGGGCTTTATAAATAAAATTGACTGATTGATTGATGATTTTCAGCACTGGAGTACAACTCAGCAGTTTCCAGCTCCTGAATCCTCCGCTCCACTATAACAGCAATCACAATCCTACATGGTCACACTGTCATTCTCCAAGATCCTCTAAGAAGGGAGAACTCACCTCATGGAGCTTGTAATGATTAGTCGAAAAGAGAGTGACTTGTATGCCGAAAATGCTTTGTGTGGCCAAATACTCCTCTGCTCATGTAGTCATCAATTATTATCTGCTGCTCTGTTATAACCATACGCCACCTTTACTGTCACACCCACTCCTCTGCTGTCACACCAACTCACCAAATCCTTCTCTGCACAGAAAAAAAGGTGCAGCCTGCTGTTTTTCAGGCTGTCTGCTACAAGGAGACTGCATCTGTGATTCTTTGTCAGACCTACCGAGGACACCTCAGGTCTCAGAGCTCTGACCTTTCAGCTGAAATAAGACTGACTCTCTTATTACTCATATTATTCTGTTCTATCGCTTTAATCAATTCATCGAGTAAAACATTTCTTAAAAACAGTTGAAGAGTGACATAGATGTAAACTGCTCTTTCTTGTGAATTACATCCTGAAACTTGCTCCAATTTATTTTGGTCTTGAAATTTTACATATGTGATGTGGAAAGATATTACAGAATCTATAGTTAACAACATTCTGGAAATATACTTGGGTGCTATGATTATACCCAGATAGCACACATACATCTGGCCGACGTCGGCCTGAGGACAACACATCGGCCCTGAATTTATAATGTCTGACAAGTGTCGGCCGCATGGGGGGATATCTTCAAATTTAATACTCTTTTGTCCCAGCTCATCAAACGTCTCTGTTACGTTGGCTCTGGGTCGGCCCAGTGCCGTAGAATGTCTGCCCACATACAGAAGTCGCCACAGAGGCAGAATTTCATCTCCGCGGTCTTTAGGTCTGTTTCCACTGAAGAAGTTCCGGATGTGACGTAATCGTTGCGCAACCCTTTTGACCGGGGTGATGTAGGGACGCCGTTAGCCGTTAGCAGTGTCTGTAATAACTCCAGTCACGGTCCGTGAAAAAAATATTTTTTCCAATATTGTGTCCAGCTGGTTTGGAAACCTGACTGTGAAACTTAAATCCCAAATTGCTAGGTTGATTAATATGGCAGGGAAGATAATGGGTGTGTCCACACTCCTGATCACCCCTCAAGCCATTTTTTGAACAATCAGTGGTAAGACAAGCTCGTAAAATCGTATCTGATCATGACCATGTACTGAATCCTGAATATGAGTTATTGCATTTGGGTAGAAGGTACAGAGTACCACGCTACAGGTATAACAGGTACAAGAACTCGTTTATTCCAGTGTCAATCAAGTTGATTAATGAGGAGTGTGTCTTACGTATATATTATGTATTTAATTTGATGCACCAAGGCTAACTGGGTGACTATATGTTGTAATGTGTTTATTTTTATTTTTGTAATTATATGTTGATTGTATGTATGTGTATGCTGACCCCTAGCTCCAAGACAAATTTCTCTAAGGACACCAATAAATGAACTAAACTGAACTGAACTGAACTGATTCCGGGCCAAAGGACCGAAGAAAAAAGTGTTCTTGTTTACTGTTTAACTCCTCCTGAATCCAGTCACACACACACTAACACACATCACATTAGCCACAACTGGACTGGACTGTGGAATGGACAATTTTATTCTATTTCATTTATCTTTATGCACTTATGCACTAACTTATTTTATGTCTATCTAATACCACTATGTTGTTGATGAGGGGAAGTGCGGTTGTTGGTTTTTTTGTCTTTTATGAACTGCTGGACAGCTGAATTTCTCTTTGGGGATAAATAAAGTTCTTTCTATTCTATTCTATTCTATTCTATTCTATTCTGTTCTTTCTGTTTGGTCAGGCTAAACTGGCCACTTGGCTCACCAGGCGTAACAGGTTGCAGGGCTCAGGGCTGGTGGACCCTGAGGTATTGTTCAGAGGGTTGGTCTCTGCGCACCTTAGGGCCGAGTATCTATAATATGTTGTTAACAGCCTGGACATGTTTGAGATGATGTGGTGTGTAGACGGGGCTGTTTGTAGTCTGCAGGGAACTTAACTGTTTATCTGGTTATGAGACTGTTTCTGTCAATGTAAGGTGGTTTTAAAGTGCATACAGTCATATGCTGTAAAGCCCTCTGAAGCAAATTGTGATTTGTCATATTGGGCTTTATAAAGAAAACTGAAATTGAAATGAATTGAAATTGGACTAAACAAAGTCAAAAGAATGACTTCCTAACTCAGGAAATTGGACCATTAGAGGAGCATGCCAATGTAGCACCACACAATATGCAGGTACACTGTGTCAGGAGCTGCAAGAGATGCTGTATCCTGCACCAATATCGTAGTTAAACTTCTCTCTTGCTTAATGACTTTAGTTGTTCTTTTATCTCAGACATGTGTTGGGATGTTACATACCTTGACATGTTTCGGCGGAAACTTCCGCCTTCCTCAGAAGTGTCACTTGGTGGTGGTTTTTAGAGAACCAGGCATATTGTTTATCAAACAAGCAGGCTAACCACGTCCATTAAAATGAATAGAGTTGGCTAAGCTAACAACAAGCTAAGCTTGGCTAAGCTAACAAACAAATTGACTCACCAGTTCACAGCTTATATTAGACACATTAACTTGTTCGTCGCGGGTTTGGACACAGTAGAGGGCCCCTAAAAGTTAACACATATCAGCCATTTAATGTTGATCATTGTTGAAGTAGGAAAAGTGGCGAAATTAAGTTTAAACCGACCTCTAGCTCGTCTCTCATGCAGCTTCCCCACCGCTCCTTCTCAGACTGAACCACAGCAGTATAATACTCATACGTGATTGGCCACACCAACCCATGTGACCACATGACGTCATCAAAAAGATCAACAATGATTGGCCAACTGGCCCAGGCGTCCATCTTGATCTGAAGATTTGGATTTGCCACCTGGGTTACACCCCCCCCCCCTTAAAACAATGCAACTCCGGTGCATGCTAAACCACATGGACGCGGGAACACACAACAGTGTCAGACGCAGGAAGGGTAAAAGCTCCACAGGATCACGGGGAGCGCGTTGTGTTTGGACCCAGGATAATTAATCAATATCACACAAGAGGGAGTGATGTTGCATTGTACAGTATATCGTCACGGCTGTAATTCGGTCATAGGCACAAGGCATACCTGTCTCATCTCCGCCCCGCAGTAGGCCCTTCAGTGGCCACACTGCAGTTTGCCTACCAGCCTGGCATTGGGGTGGACAACGCCGTCATCTTCCTCCTGCATAGAGCTCTTTCTCACCTAGAGAAGCCTGGAAGTTCTGTGAGAATCACATTCTTTGACTTCTCCAGCGCTTTCTACACCATACAGCCTGCGCTTCTGAGGGACAAACTGGAGCACATAGGGGTGGCTAATCACCTCACATCCTGGATCCTGGACTACCTCACAGACCGGCCGCAGTATGTCAGGACCCAGGTTTGTGTATCAGACTTGGTTGTCTGCAGTACGGGGGCCCCGCAAGGGGCGGTGCTGGCACCGTTCCTCTTCACCCTCTACACTGCAGACTTTTCATACGACACCCCCACCTGACATCTGCAGTTCACCGACAACTCTGCCATAGTCAGCCTCATCACAGATGAGGACCACAGGGAGTCTTTGTGGACTGGTGCCTGAGGAACCATCTTCAGATCAATGCGGGGAAAACAAAGAGCTGGTGGTGGATTTCCGCAGGCAAAGACTCCTCCCCCCAACACCGGTAAACATCCAGGGAGAGGACATTGAGATGGTGACATCTTATAAGTACCTGGGTGTTCATCTTAACAATAAACTGGACTGGACTGATCATATAACAGCACTATACAGGAAAGGCCAAAGACTCTACCTGCTGAGGCGGCTCAGGTCTTTTGGAGTGCAGAGGGCGCTCCTGACACTGTGGTGGCATCAGCGGTCTTCTACAGAGTGGTCTGCTGGGGCAGCAGCGTCTCGGTTGCAGATAGGAAGAGACTGGACAAGCTGATCAAGAAGGCCAGCTCTGTCCTGAGATACTCTCTGGACTCTGTGCAGGTGGTGGGAGAAAGGAGGATGACAGCCAAGCTGTCATCTCTGAGGACTAACGATTCCCACCCCCTGCAGGAGGAGATTAAAGCTCTGGAGAGCTCCTTCAGCGATAGAATGATTCACCCAAAATGTGTGAAGGAACGCTATCGCAGGTCCTTCCTGCTGCTGTCAGGCTACATAACCAGCACTGCTCACAATAAACTGCACTATGGACACTTTAGCGACACCATAGTAAGCATAACTGTCCCCCCTTGTTGTTGATTATTTGCACATACAATATTCACTTTACACGAAATATGCTGACTTTAATCTATTGCTTACTTTTTACTCACTGCTCATTATTATTACTATTATTATTATTATCATTATTATTTATTGCTATACATATATAGCAATACATACATATATGTATATATATATATTCACACATTTTGGGTGAACTCTCTCTCTCTCTCTCTCTCTCTCTCTCGTGTCCTATTACTGCATCTTGCTAACTCGGCCATTCTGGATGTCACTAACTCGGCTTCTTCTCTGGAGCCTTTGTGCTCCACTGTCTCTCAGGTTAACTCGTATTGCAGCGGTGCCCCGGATAGTGTGACGTGTGTGGTTGTGCTGCTGCCGTGGTCCTGCCAGATGCCTCCTGCTGCTGCTGTTATCATTAGTCATACTTCTACTGTTATTATACACATATGATTATTGTCACATATGTATACTATCAGATATTAATATATACTTTCAACATATTGTACCACAGTAGCCAGAACTATAATTATAATATCATTACTTTCATTAATGTTGTTGTAAGCTACTGTCATTACCGTCTGTCCTGCATCTCTCTCTGTCTCCCTCTCTTTCTGTCTCATTGTGTCATACGGATTACTGTTAATTTATTATGCTGATCTGTTCTGTACGACATCTATTGCACGTCTGTCTGTCCTGGAAGAGGGATCCCTCCTCAGTTGCTCTTCCTGAAGTTTCTACCATTTTTCCCCCCGTTAAAGGGTTTTTTTGGGCGAGTTTTTCCTTATCCACTGTGAGGGTCCTAAGGACAGAGGGATGTCGTATGCTGTAAAGCCCTGTGAGGCAAATTGTGATTTGTGATATTGGGCTTTATAAATAAAATTGATATATATATATACAGTACAGGCCAAAAGTTTGGACACACCTTCTCATTCAATGTGTTTTCTTTATTTTCATGACTATTTACATTGTAGATTCTCACTGAAGGCATCAAAACTATGAATGAACACATGTGGAGTTATGTACTTAACAAAAAAAGGTGAAATAACTGAAAACATGTTTTATATTCTAGTTTCTTCAAAATAGCCACCCTTTGCTCTGATTACTGCTTTGCACACTCTTGGCATTCTCTCCATGAGCTTCAAGAGGTAGTCACCTGAAATGGTTTCCACTTCACAGGTGTGCCTTATCAGGGTTAATTAGTGGAATTTCTTGCTTTATCAATGGGGTTGGGACCATCAGTTGTGTTGTGCAGAAGTCAGGTTAATACACAGCCGACAGCCCTATTGGACAACTGTTAAAATTCATATTATGGCAAGAACCAATCAGCTAACTAAAGAAAAACGAGTGGCCATCATTACTTTAAGAAATGAAGGTCAGTCAGTCCGGAAAATTGCAAAAACTTTCTGCAAACAAACAAAAAAACTTTTTGCAAAAAACACACACACACAATGGGCAAAACCCCTCAATTCTCCTGCAAAATGAAACTTTACATTCAAAACAATGTTATTTCTTCTCAAAATGGTATTTTGTTTTCAAATGACACACACAAACCATCATATGAATAGACATTTATAAGAACCAGTTTGACACTGATGTGCTCAATGTAAAACACTGTGATGAATGGAAAACACTTTTTCTCCATTCATCATAATGACTTAGGCCTTTTTTTGTTCAGTGTTACACTTACTACAGACAGTACATACATAAGTGTGTTGTAAAACATTTTAGAATATTGTTTTTATACTCAGAACACACAAATACACGGTAACAAATATATTTTATTTTTCCCACACAAACAATGTACACAGTGTACATTCCAACCAACACAAAGTTGCACATACAGTGGTCTACATACAAAACAACAGAAGAATTTACTGTATACAGTTACAGTAAAAAAACAACAACAACTATGCTGCATCCTCTCTTCTGTTTCGGTCTGGCCACAGCACCTCATCCACATCACAAGCAATGTTCTCCCTGGCCAAGCAGCGGGGGAAATATCGCCTAGCATGGCGAATCCAGCCATGAAAAGCATCAACTGCTATATCTCCACGTGCGTCTTCCATAGCTTGGAGAAGGGGTATACGCGTTTGTGGATTTCGGTCATACACTTTCCATCTCCAGGCAGAAAAAGTGGCTCGGATCTCATCAGAGATTACGGTCCTTGGCCTTCCTCGTCCTCGTCCTCCCCGTCCTCCTCCTCTTACTCTCACTCCTCTGGCTCTGGCTCTGCCTCTGTTTCCAATGTTGGCATCCATTGCTCCAAAACAGAAAAGCTCACCTGTTGCCCTTTTATGCTAAAGCTAATTGTAAAACTGTGTGACAGGTGTTTGCCCATGTGATGAGTCAGTGTGCATAGTAGGGCAATTAACTTTAGAATTTTGAATGACAGTGTGTTCCTTGTGAAAACAAGAGATTTTCTTCATGAAAATTGTGCCAAATGCAGAGAATTGTGTGTAGTGTTTTGAAAAAAATGTGTTTTAGAACTGCAGTTTGAGTGTAAAGCAGGAATTGTGCTTGTAGTTTAGCAGAATTGGTTCAGGGGGTTGGTGCATGAGTTACATGTTGTGGTCATTGTGTCTCAAGTACCAGTATTTGTGTGTAAACAATTGAGAAAAACTGCAACTTTAGAATTTTGAATGACAGTGTGTTCTTTGTGAAAACAAGAGCTTTTCTTCATGAAAATTGTGCCAAATGCAGAGAATTGTGTGTAGTGTTTTGAAAAAAATGTGTTTTAGAACTGCAATTTGAGTGTAAAGCAGGAATTGTGCTTGTAGTTTAGCAGAATTGGTTCAGGGGGTTGGTGCATGAGTTACATGTTGTGGTCATTGTGTCTCAAGTACCAGTATTTGTGTGTAAACAATTGAGAAAAACTGTAATACTGGGAAAGGCATGAATGATCTGGAATTTTTATTGAGAAAACTGAACTTTTGTTTTGTATTGTTTCAGCAATACAGGTCATTTATTTGCACTCCATTTCATGTATGACTTAGATAAGTTATGTATATGTTGTTTCATGTCAGAATAAAACCAAATCAAATCAAATCATGCTAACTTGTAGCACAAATAAATTACTTTATCTAAGTTCAGCTAACATGAATGTAAACCCTACCTTTTTTCCTCTACGAACACATGGCTAAATCTGTGAGCTCTGTAAGCTCTGTGCAAGACCACAAAAAAACCACACTTTAAGTTATAGCTTCTCTGACCTACCAGTATTTTTTTCATTCAGCAAACCTTCATACTGCCACAATGAGGCAGTTAAAATTACTGTATGTATGCTTCACAAATACCCCTTTTCCACCAAAGCAGTTCCAGTGCTGGTTCGGGGCCAGTGCTTAATTTGGAACCAGTTTTCCTGTTTTGACAGACAAAAGAACTGACTCTGGGCCAGAAAAAACGGTTCCTGAGTGGCACCAGTTCTTTGCTGGACTAGAAGAAAGAATACGACACGGGGAAGGGGGCGGGGTTATTGAGACCAACAACAATAAACGAGACCATGCGAAGCACCATTTTTAAAAAACCAGCAAGAGAAGAGAAGCCATGGATGCATCAAAACAACAGTGGTCCGTCAAGGAAACCAGCTGTCTCCTAGCGTTATGGTCGTCGGCGGAGTTGCAGAAGAAACGCGAAGGAGCTTCGCGGATCAAGCCGGTATTTCTGCAAATACAGCGAGAGATGGCTGCTGCAGGGTATGAGAGGACCATCGAGCAGATTAACAACAAGCTCAAAAAGTTAAAAAAAGATTACCGGGACCAAAAAAGGGACCTCAGCCTAAGTGGCAACAGGCGGTCAAGGAGAAATCCACATTTTGATGTCCTCGACTCGGTCCTTGGCGACAGACAGGTGTGCCAAGTGACCGGAGCCCTGAACTCGGCTACTGCAATGCTGGAGGCGATGACATAGCAACACAAAACTGCTTTGCTAGCTCAATCATGTTGTAACTAAGATATCCGCTGGAAAAAATATTTTTTTTCACAGACCGTTTATTGAGTTATTACAGACACCGCTAACAGCTAACGGTTAGCCAGCTAATCTACGATAACCATGTTGTTATTTACAAAACGTCACATCCTGCCTTGAGTATATCCAATCAGCACCAAGTAATCCCCAAGCCCCAGCCAGGAGTTTCTCAGGGCCGTTCTGAGTACCTACTCTGAGGCAGGGACTTGTTTAGCCCCTGTAAAAGTTCCGGAACTCTGTCTTTCGGGGGTGGCCCGTAAAATTACCCCGTTCTATAGGCCCGTTTCCTGCGGTGGAAACGGGCCTATAGATGTCTTCAGTCACTGTTTATAAAGAAATGAGAACATGACAGCCATAATCATTTCTATGAATTTATTGAACTGAAGGATGACACAATATTGGTGACATGTAGTAGTCCAGCAAACACAGGTAAAAGTCAGGTAAGCAGCAACAAAACAGCAAAAACAATAGATAATAGACAATAGAATACACAACCAGAAGTGTAGTGACTAGTGTTATACTTAGCCGCTACCGGCTGACAGTGGCATAAATGGCTGTTAGGGCGTCTACTCAGTTTATCAAAATAAAACAGATGGTAGACGTTGCAATTTAACTCAAAATGCATTTTAATTCTCGCGATGGTTTCTTTAACTTCCAATAAGCCTTTGATCACAATGAAATACAAAAATAAAAACCGAGCAGTTATTAACTCAAGTACAAGAAGCCCAATTATATGCCTACAGACGGATTTTATAAAAGGCAACTCTTTGGCATACAGAAACAGTAAAATTAGAGATTAAAAATGAGATTAGCGCGATCAAAAAACAAGCGCGTTAAATATGGCTATAATTAATTATTCGCAATTAACGTGATAATTTGACACCCCTAAGTAAGAGACAAACCGTGTATTATTCTATGCGATTTGGCTTTTTGGCCAAACACAACCGCACTTTTGTGCCCCAGAAACCGCGTTTGTTTGAAACCGGAATCCAGGGAGAAGTTTTTGGAAGACTCCGGTGCCAGCGGTTGCATGAAGATAAAATAACCGCAGTATTTTATTGTGTTTATGTTTATGTTTATGTCAAACGGGGTGTTTTATTTTGAAATTTGTTGACACAATCGGTTAACATGGGCGCCGAAAGGAAACTGGCTTCGCTTCTCTGCGCTTCGATTGTGTCATCCACACTGCGCCGCGCAGCTCCGCTCGGCGTCTGGTCTATTTTCTGCGCAAGCCGCGAGTGAATGTGTCAAGCCGGGCAGGAAGTCAAACAAAGGAACAACAACAGCATCCGGTCAATTTTCAGAATAAAACAAATTTCAAAATAAAACACCCCGTTTGACAAATGCGATGTATATATGTGTGTGTGTTTATATACATATACTCATTACTAAGAAGTGGACATACATGTACAGTTGTTAGGAAAACATGGCGTATAATTTTATGAGGTTATTTACTTACCCATGATGGAAAAACAGCTCCAAATGTGATGGAGACAACACCTGGGAGCAGAAGCACTTGTCGACCGGCGTGGAGAAATGCGCGTCTGTTGTGAACGGAAATGCTCCGGCTCGCGCAAGAATTTAGGTAAGCTGTGCTTCGCAGCACTTCGTTGGCAATGTGGCCCTGGCGTTATATTCCAGAACAAACCCACACCAGCGCTGGCCGCTGTGCCACACTGCTCTGCTTCAGCCCACTGCTCTATTTCCAGTGAGGCCGGCACTGCCTTTTATGTATGTTTAAGGCCAAAACACACCGGCATCCCCCCATTATTTTCTATTTACAAACCCACACCGGCGGCGGCTCGACGCGTGTCGACGTGCCGTGCTGCGGCACTTTACGCTATTGTCCTATTTTTCCAGCGTTGCTGCCCTTGAATAAGCACTATTTTGTACTTCCCAGCTCCCGTACTAGCAGTAGCAACGTACCGTCATTGTTTAGTTGTCGTGGTCGTCCTGCGTTGTGTGTTTTCTTCTCGCGCCCTGTCTTCTTACTGGAGTGTGTAATAGAAATCCGGTTGATGCCCTGGCAATGCAACACTTTTTGTGTGTGTTACTGTGCGTTCACACCGTGCGCGAGTGAAGCGAATTACTCGCTCGTAACGCGCCGCACGTAATGCTGTGTTCCCACCAAACGCGATGAACGTGATTTACTGGCTCGTAACGCGCAAGTTTGGACGCCTGACCATTTTGCGGGGAAGCTGGCTGTGCTAACTGGAGCTAAGCTAGTGCTAACATTCATAGTACAACCATTCTGCAAACTAATTAAAGACACATATTTACAGAACTTATCAAGTAGACCAGTCTCCTCGGCGACTTTCACCCAAGCCTGCTCCTTTTTGTTGCGGTCTCTGTAGAGTAGACACGTAGTATCATATAGCTCCGGGTAGCCACTGACGACCATGAGATAACCACCATCGCTGCTTTGTACCTGCTCTGGAAGTCCCAAATGTGTCGGAGGGCCAAACGCCATCGTTTTTGGGTTCACCCTATCCTGCAGAAGCGCATCCAGCTCGGTGAGTTTCACCACCTCCTCCAGGAACTCCGTCTGGATGATAGCCGCTTTCAGCGGTACTTCAGGCTGACTGGGGCCCAGTTTGAGGACCTGTTGGCGAGGGTTGGCGCCAGGATCTCCTGGCAGGACACCAATTACAGGCGCTCCATTTCAGCTGCGGAGCATCTGTCCATCTGTCTCTGGTGAGTAGCAGTTTATTGCTGTGTTAACAAGTGGACGCCAGTGACGTCGGGAAAATCTCAATGCTGATTGGCTTTCGCGGCACAGCGTCACGCGAATTCGCCTCAAAAGTTCAATATTTTCAACTCGAGCAATGAGGCGTTGGACGCGAATTTCGCGTCTATCGCGCCGCGCTAGACGCCTCTATCGTGTTCATCGCGCCGCGCTAGACGCGTCCATCGCGCCGCCCGGCGCGAATTCGCGTCTAATCGCGTCTTTGCATTGACTTTGTATGTAATCTTGACGCGCGAATTTGCGAATTCGCGTTTGGTGGGAAAACAGCATAACGCGTGAGTTTAGACGCCGGACCATTTTGTTAATTTGCGTTATCGCGTCATTCGCGCGTGTAGCAGGGAAGCCGGCTGTGCTAACTGGAGCTAAGCTAGTGTTAATGTTCATAGTACAACCATTCTGTAAACTAATTAAGGACACATATTTACAGAACTTACCAAGTAGACCAGTCTCCTCAGTGACTTTCACCCAAACCTACTCCTTTTTGTTGCAGTCTCTGTAGAGTAGACATGTAGTATCATATAGCTCTGGGTAGCTGCACACCGCAATGATAAGTTTCTCCTCCATCTCGGCATCAACAACTGGACATCAGGGCGTCAAGACGTCACTGACGACCATGGCTGAGATAAACACCATCGCTGCTTTGTACCTGCTCTGGAAGTCACAGATGCGTCGGAGGGCCAAACGCCATCGTTTTTGGGTTCACTCTATCCTGCAGAAGCGCATCCAGCTCGGCGAGTTTCACCACCTCCTCCAGGAACTCCGTCTGGATGATAGCCGCTTTCAGCGGTACTTCAGACTGACTGGGGCCCAGTTTGAGGACCTGTTGGCGAGGGTTGGCGCCAGGATCTCCCTGCAGGACACCAACTACAGGCGCTCCATTTCAGCTGCGGAGCGTCTGTCCATCTGTCTCCGGTGAGTAGCAGTTTATTGTTGTGTCAACAACTGGACGTTGTTGACACACGCCAGTGACGTCGGGAGAATCTCAACGCTGATTGGCTTTCGTGGCACAGCGTCACTCAAATTCGCCTCAAAAGTTCAATATTTTCAACTCGAACAATGAGGCGTTGGACGCGAATTTTGCGTCTATCATGGCGCACTAGATGCCTCTATTGCGTCCATTGCGTCACGCTAGATGCGTCCATCGCTCCGCCCGGCGCGAATTCGCGTCTAATCACGTCTTTGCATTGACTTTGTATGTAATCTTGACGCGCGAATTTGTGAATTCGCGTTTGGTGTGAACGCAGCTTTAGGGGCGGCACTTGACTCACGTCAATGATGCCGCCGTCATATGACGCCGCCGGTGTGTTTTGGCCTTTAGGATGCTTAACATTATTAAGTTTTTCAAATTTTTAATAAGACGATTTTAATAAGAAACTCACCCGTGAAATCCAAGTTGTTGGTGTCTCAAAGTTTTTCCTCTTCTTCTTCCGTTACTAGCAGTTGGCAACCGTTGGCAACTAGTGTAGGTACAGCCACCTAGCGGGCTGGGGTGGGATATACACTTTAGTGTCGACGGTGCTGCTGCGTGCCGCTGCCAATGTGTGTTGGGGGGCGCCACTTGACGGCCACAGTGCCGTGCCGGCGGCAGTGTGCAGTACCGGAGGCTGCAGTTTCAGGACTGCAGTTTCAGGACCCTTCAGTTTTTGTCACAGCGCCACCCACGGTTAGAAGGACTAGAGAGGATGAGATGAGAAACAGTGAGTATCTACGGTTAGAAGGAGTAACGTTAAGGCCTCTACACATGATCAGCAGTAAAACCGCTTTGCGCTGGCTGTCCCATTGTTTGTCTATGGAGAGGGCGGCAACGCCTGACAAAGCGGCACCGCTACCCTTGGCATCGAGCACCGCTCGGATTTTCCGCCCGAGCGCTGCGCTCAGAGTTGGCTTTAGAGAGGACAAGACGACAGAACGTGAGTACAGTTTTAATTTTTTAAGGTTAAAAGTTGGCTACTTTGTCTTTAAATGGATCTGCGAGTTACCATGGGCTGGGTTCATTATGCACTAATCGATAAGTTTGCCCTTCTTAAAGTCCGCTGAGTATGATACTTTTATGATAGTTTGCTGCAACGGCGTTAGCTTGTTAGCATGCTGGCTTACACGAATGCCACAATGTTACTTGCTAACGTGTGTTTTTGAAAAAAATGATTCCTATATAGTGGGTCTATTCTGTTACTTAGAGAAACATCACAAGTTGGTTTAATTATAAAATTGTATTAACTCCATACTGACAGTGTTTTACCAGGATATGATTGAGGACGTTTTCAGCGTCCCTACTACTACAATCTGCTGGTTTGTGAAATAGATGCAAAGGGTTGATTTTGGATTTGACTAACTATGTTATCTCTTTTTTAGGATGCCTATTTCAATACAAAGTGGGTGATCACTGCCAGACATTAAAAGATGCAGCACATGCTGCGACAAATTTCATTGTCCGTTCTGCAGCTCAACAGTTTATCAACCCACAAAGTTGAGCAAAGTACAGGCTCACCTGGATAGCCACTTCACTCGTGCACTTGTCCATGCAGGTAAGATTTGGAAACATCTCTCAGAAAATACTAATAAAGTTACCATGTGTCTGTCTATGCATTAATACCTATGATTAATACCAGATATGCACTATATTGACATTCTCCTGACAGATCTGGTGGACTTGATGGCTGTTTCTGTTGACAGTTGTGCACATATAACTTGACCTTTTCTACATGTAATAATTTATTTCAATGCTGTTATTAAGACATGGCCAGAGATTTGCCTTCTGGAGTAATGAGGCCAGAGGCTTGCTCCAGGGAACTCTTCAGCCAGTGTACAGAGTGCCAAAACGAATAGCCCCAACTGAAGATGTTCCCGCTCACATGCAGGCAGTCAGTGACTGTACCCAAAATGAAAAAAGACTTGTGGACTTCATCATACAGTCACAGGGAGCAGCGCAGCATTTGGTGGTACTTGACAACTATTACATTTTACATACTAAATAACTGAATTGATTCACCCTCTGCCATTGTTAGGATATTATACATAACATAATAACATAATTATTTCTGTCCTTTGGTTTATTTACAGGATGTGCTTAATGGAAAGCCATCTAAGTGGTTTCCTCAGAAACCCTCATACAAGGGCCTCTAACTTCCCGGCGCGGCACAGGGTGGCACAGGGTGGTGAACCCCGCGCAGAGCTAGTTTCGAGCAGCGCAACCCGAGGCGCGCTCAGTTTGGTAGTTTGGAAGACCGAGGTGCGCTGAGATGGGTGTGGCGGCGCAGCAGGGGGAGGTGTCGACAGATCCAGCTTGGCGCAGTGACAGTTTTGTGCCAAAAGGCTTCGCCGAAGGTGCGCTAAAAGCTCGCCAGCTGAAACCAGGTCTACTGTCAGCGCACAGCTGACCGGCGGACAGTGCGCACACGTCACCAAAACCTCACAGGCAGGTTTCCAGAATGTCAGGCACATTAACAATGCAATGAATACCCACAAAAACCACTATTCAATGCAACTATCTGCAATCAGCACATAAATGTATCTCTATATCGACTGTCCTGTCACATCTGATGTCAGATCAAAGGGGATTGGCACCGTCTGGCATGCGTAATGGAAACCCAACCTGATTTGATTAACACAGCTGTAAACAAAAGAGTTCACATCCCTCTCAGCCAACCACAAACAGCCACAGCATCAGATAGGGAGTATATATTCAGCATCTGTCATCTTAGAAAAGTCAAAAGAAAAGAAACAGAGTGAGACTGCGAGAGAGAAAGAGAGAGCGCGCACACACGAGAGAAACGCTGTCAACAAATTATAAAGAAGAAGTGTGAGGCAAAGAAAGGGCAAAGTAGCTGCATTGATCAGTACTTCCTAAGAAGTCAGTCGAGTCAGTCGGATGAAGTCCAGCGGCAGGTAGAAAACTACAGTTCGCAGGATATCAGTAACGCTGCCACTGAGGAGGAGGAGGGGGTAGTAAGAGAGGATGCAGGTGACAATGAGGCCAGTGTGCCAGTCAGAGAGAGAACCATGGAGCAAAAGGCTAGAGTTAGATGGCCTAGGGCAAATGACAGTAAAGGATGGGAGATAGTTAATAGAGATTTGTCAGTAATCTTAATGGGCTTAGAGGAAATGCAATAGAAAGGTTAGAAAAGATGGGAGATATAATTTACTCATATGGTGTAGAGAGGTTTGGGTTGCATGAGAGAAAGAGGAGTGAGAAGGTACAGTCAGGTAAATCTAGGCGGCAAAGAGAAATAGAGGAGCTAGTCAAGGAAAGGAGACAGTTAAGAAAGATGTGGAGAAAGGCTACAGAAGAAGAAAGGGAGGGAATTAAGGTGTTGCAAGAGGAGTTGAGAAGCAGGCTAGCAGTTCTTAGAAGGGCAGAGCATCTCAGGAAAAAGAGGAAGAAGAAGGAACATGTAAGGACAGTTTTTTTCAGGGACCCTTTTAAGTTTGTTAAAGGATTGTTCAGCCAGGAAAAGGGAGGGCAGCTCAAAGCAGAAAGGCTAGAGTTTGAAGAATATTTGAGAAATACATATTCAGATTTAGAGAAGAATAGGATAGTAGGTTTCCCACCCGATATCCCTCCATTAGAAGGGATAGAGCATGAGATGGATGTCAGACCACCTAGGTGGAAGGAAGTTCAGGAGGTGGTCAGGCGTGCAAAGGCTTCTTTGGCCCCAGGGCCTAATGGAGTCCCCTACCGGGTTTATAAAAGTGCGCCTGATACCCTTAAATTTTTATGGAAACAGCTAAGAATAGTTTGGGAGAAGCAAATTATACCAAGAGCATGGCATAGGGCAGGGGGTGTCCGCATTCCTAAGGAGAAGGAGTCTGTGGACCTTAGCCAGTTCCGGATGATTTCTCTCTTGAATGTAGAGGGGAAGATTTTCTTTAGTGTAGTTGCGCAGAGATTAGCTAGCTACTTAGAAAGGAATAGCTTAATAGATACCATGGTGCAGAAGGCAGGAATACCAGGTTTTTCAGGGTATTTAGAGCATACTAGCATGATCTGGCACCAGATTCAGGCAGCGAAGATTAAGAAAAGGGACCTGCATGTAGTATTTTTAGATCTTGCAAATGCGTTTGGTTCAGTACCGCATAGCCTCATTTGGAGTGCGTTTGACTACTTCAGAGTGCCACAGGTAGTTATAAACTTAGTGAAACCATATTTTCAGGATATTAGGCTGTGTCTAAGTACAGCAGGTTTCACAACAGGTTGGCAGAGGCTAGAAATAGGCATCATGGCAGGGTGTACAATTTCTCCATTAGCATTTACTATGGCAATGGAAGTAATCATCAGGGCTTCTAAGTGGGTGGTAGGTGGAGAGGGACGGCAGAATGGGTTGCATTTTCCACCAGTTAGGGCTTACATGGATGACATGACACTGGTGACCACAACAATGCCATGTACAAAGAGGCTATTAGAGAAGGTAAATAAGAACCTCAAGTGGGCCAGCATGAAGATCAAGCCTAGTAAATCTAGAAGCATCTCGATACGTAGAGGGAAGTTAAGTGATAGGAAGTTTGTCATAGATGATGAGGAAATCCCAACAATTAGGGAAAAGTCAGTAAAGAGCTTAGGTAGGTGGTACAATGTGGAGTTGAATGATGAGGAACAGGTGGTGAAATTTAGGAAAGATGTGGCAGAAGGATTGGATAGAATAGATAAAACCGAACTTCCAGGAAAATTGAAGTTGTGGTGTTTGTAATTTGGGCTATATCCTAGGTTAATGTGGCCATTGTCAATTTATGAAATTCCAATATCCGTAGTGGAGAGAATTGAAAGGTCGGTTAGCTCCTATATTAGGAAGTGGTTGGGTGCTCCTAGGTGCCTAAGTAGTGTTGCACTGTATGGAAAAGGGATACTTCAGCTGCCAGTATCGAGTTTAACAGAGGAATTTAAATGTACCAAGGTCAGGACAGAGCTGTTGTTATCTGGGAGTAAGGACGTGGCAGTTAGGAGTGTGGTTCCAAATCCAACCAAGGGGAGGAAGTGGAACCCAAGATCGGCAGTTCAGGAGGCAGAGGCAGCTCTTAGGCATGCAGAGATTGTAGGTAATGTTCAGTTTGGCCAGGGAGGCCTGGGGCTTGGCTCAGGCAAACCGGTATGGAATAAAGCAGGTCTCAAAGATAAAAGAAAGCTGGTTGTAGAACAGATACGTAGACAGGAAGAGATGCTAAGGGGTGCAAAGGTAGTGACCCAGGCTAAACAGGGACAGTGGTTGAATTGGGAAAGTGTAGAGAAGAGGAAGCTTAGTTGGAGGGACCTGTGGAGTATGGAGGAGAATCGTATTAGATCCCTAGTAGGGGCTACATACAATGTGTTACCAACCCCCCAGAACCTAAAACTGTGGGTAAATGAAGACCCATTATGCCCATTGTGTTCACGTACCGCAACCTTAAAGCATATTTTGCCAGGCTGTAAAGTTAGCTTGTCACAAGGCCGATATACATGGCGACATAACCAGGTGTTGAAATGTTTAGCTGCAGGCATCGAAGGGAAACGAAGACAGGTGAATTCAGAAGGTGTTAAGGATAGGAGTTTAGTAATTCAGTTTGTCCGTGAGGGGGAGAAACACAGAAGAGATAAGTTAGTGAAGAAGCAAGGGTGTGGTCGCCTAGAAGGTGCTTGTGATTGGGAAATGCAAGTAGATTTAGGGGAAAAGCTTGTTGTTCCCCAGGAAATAGTTTGTACCAGGCAGATGCCTGACATAGTGTTGTGGTCAGTGAGTCAACGGATAGTTTATTTCATTGAGCTGACAGTTCCTTGGGAAGACTCAGTGGAAGAAGCCTATGAAAGAAAAAAGCTTAGATATGCAGACTTAGGAGCAGAAGCTGAGCAGCGAGGATGGAAGACTAGGATTTGTCCAGTGGAAGTGGGGTGTAGGGGATTCATAGCAAGATCAGCTGTCTCGCTCCTGGGGGAACTCGGAGTGCGGGGACAGAGTTTGAGGAAGACAGTGAGGGAAATGTCAGATGAAGCAATTAAATGTAACATAACATAACGGAAGTTATGTTATGACTGACCTGACGTGCTGACGTATTGCGGTAAGTGAGTTGTGTCATTTCCAGTGTTTCTGTGACAGCGTCTCTGTACTGCTCTGGTGAATTCTGCTAGCCTGCTTTCTCACTTCAGTTGCTTTAACGTCTACTACAAGTCTTAACCCACAGTGGTTCTGTTTAAGCACTTATAGCTCTCCTCCTTTCTACGACTTTCTCGCTAATCTCTTAGCTGTTGTTTGCACGTTACTAGCCTTGGTAGCTACATTAGCTTTACAGTTAGCGATGGCTTCTCCCTCTGCTCTTTCTTGCTCGGTGTGCCAAATGTTCAGTTATGCCTCTGCGTCCTTTAGCGACAGTGGTAATTGTAATAAGTGCAGCTTATTTGCTGCGTTGGAGGCAAGGCTTAGTGAATTAGAAGCGCGGCTCCACACCATGGAAAACCATTCAGTAGCTGCGGTAGTTAGCCAGCCCCCTGTAGCCGGTGCGGAGCCACATAGCATAGCCTTAGCCTCTGCTAACTGTCCTCCGGCAACTCCCGTGCAGCCGGGAGGCTGGGTAACTGTTCGTGAGAGGCGCAGCTCCAAGCCGAAGCCCACGGCTCACCACCAGCCTGTTCACGTTTCCAACTGCTTTTCCCCACTCAGCGACACACCCGCTGAGGATAAAACTCTGGTTATTGGCAGCTCTATTCTGAGGAACGTGAAGTTAGCAACACCAGCGGCCATAGTCAAATGTATCCCTGGGGCCAGAGCGGGCGACATTGAGTCAAATTTAAAACTGCTGGCTAAAGCTAAACGTAGATTCAGTAAGATTGTTATTCACGTCGGCGGCAATGACACCCGGTTACGCCAGTCGGAGGTCACTAAAATTAATATTGCCTCGGTGTGTGAATATGCAAAAACGATGTCGGACTCCGTAGTTTTCTCTGGACCCGTCCCAAATCTGACCAGTGATGACATGTTTAGCCGCATGTCATCATTTAATCGCTGGCTGTCCAGGTGGTGTCCAGCAAACGATGTGGGTTTCGTTAATAATTGGCAAATTTTCTGGGGAAAACCTGGTCTTATTAGGAGAGACGGCATTCATCCCACTTTGGATGGAGCTGCTCTCATTTCTAGGAACCTGGCAAACTTTATTAGTAAATCAAATCCCTGACAACCCAGAGTTGAGACCAGGACTCAGAGACGCAGTCCTATACGCCTCTCTGAGCTTCTAGTTCAGTTACCCAGCCATAGTTTTCATAGCTTTATACAAACGGTGTCTGTCCCCCGACCACCTAAATTATTTAAATCTAAAATTAAACAAAGAGGAGTTGTGCATAACAACCTCATAAAAATTAAAACCTCTTCTGTGACAGAAAGACAAAACAGGAGAATTAAATGCGGACTGTTAAATATCAGGTCTCTATCGTCTAAAGCAGTGTTAGTAAACAAATTAATATCAGATAATCATATTGATTTACTCAGTCTCACAGAAACCTGGCTGTGTCAAGATGAATATGTCAGTCTCAATGAATCCACTCCTCCCAGTCATAATAATACCCACATTCCTTGAGGCAGCGGCCGAGGAGGGGGAGTTGCAGCCATTTTTAACTCTAGTCTGTTAATCAGCCCTAAACCTAAACTAGATTATAATTCATTTGAAAGCCTCGTTCTTAGTCTTTTACATCCGACCTGGAAAACCTCGCAGCCACTTTTATTTGTTATAGTGTACCGTGCTCCTGGCCCGTATTCTGAATTTGTATCTGAATTCTCAGAGTTTTTATCCAGTTTAGTTCTTAAATCAGATAAAGTTATTATTGTAGGCGATTTTAACATTCATGTCGACGTTGATAATGACTCCCTGGCTACCGTGTTTATCTCATTATTAGACTCCATTGGCTTCAGTCAGGGTGTACATGAACCCACTCATTGTTTTAACCATACCCTCAATCTAGTTCTGACGTATGGAATTGAAATTGATAACCTAAAAGTCTTTCCACAGAATCCCTCGCTATCGGATCATTATCTGAGTACTTTTGTTTTCTTTTTACCTGATTACACGCCACTCAGCAACAGTTACTATACTAGATGTTTATCAGATAGTGCTGTTGCAAAATTTAAGGAAAAGATTACTCCGTTGTTAAATTCAATACCAAGTCCCTCAGTAACAGAGGTTTCCTGTACCGACTTTGATCATTTTGTCGATAGCGTCGTAGGCTCGCTGCGAACAACACTTAACTCTGTAGCTCCTCTTAAAAAGAAGTTAAAAAAGCAAAGAAAGTTCGCTCCTTGGTATAACTCTCAAACCCGTAAGTTAAAACAAATATTGCGAAAATTTGAAAGGAATTGGCGATTGACCAAACTGTAAGAATCTCGTTTAATCTGGACAGACAGTCTCAAAACTTATAAGAGGGGCCTCTGCAATGCCAGAGCAAACTATTACTCAGCATTAATAGAAGAAAACAAGAACAACCCCAGGTTTCTTTTCAGCACTGTAGCCAGGCTGACTGAGAGTCAAAGCTCTATTGAGCCTTGTATTCCTTTAGCCCTTAGCAGGAATGATTTTATGAGCTTTTTTAATGACAAAATTCTAACTATTAGAGGCAAAATTCATGACCTCCTGTCCTCAGATAGTAAATATCTAACCTCAAACACAGCTGTAAGACCTAATATATATTTAGATTGCTTCTCCCCAATTTCTCTTCAAGAATTGACAGCAGTGATTTCTTCATCTAAATCATCAACGTGTCTCTTAGACCCCATCCCAACTAGGCTACTTAAGGAGGTCTTTCCTTTAGTTAACACTCATATATTAGATATGATCAATATATCCTTATTAACAGGCTATGTACCACAGTCTTTTAAGGTAGCTGTAATTAAACCTCTACTAAAAAAGCCCACCCTGGATCCAAAGGTGTTAGCCAACTATAGACCAATATCTAATCTTCCCTTTATGTCAAAGATCCTTGAGAAAGTAGTTGCAGACCAGCTGTGTGATTTTCTTCATGATAATAATTTATTTGAGGAATTTCAGTCAGGATTTAGAGTGCATCATAGCACTGAGACAGCACTAGTTAAAATTACAAATGACCTTCTGATTGCTTCAGCCAAAGGACTCGTCTCTGTACTTGTTTTATTAGATCTTAGTGCGGCGTTTGACACAATTGACCATCAAATTCTACTGCAGAGACTGGATCACTTAATTGGCCTAAAAGGTTCTGCACTAAGCTGGTTTAAATCTTATTTATCTGATTGTTTTCAGTTTGTTGATGTTCATAATGAACCATCCTTACGTACCAAAGTTTGTTTTGGAGTTCAGCAAGGTTCTGTGCTCGGACCAATCCTATTTACTCTATATATGCTTCCTATAGGTAACATCATTAGAAATCACTCTATAAATTTCCAATGTTATGCGGATGATACTCAGTTGTATTTATCGATAAAGCCAGAAGAAAGTAATCAATTAACTAAACTCCATAACTGCCTTAAAGACATAAAAACTTGGATGAGCACCAATTTCCTGATGTTAAATTCAGACAAAACTGAAGTTATTGTTCTTGGCCCCAAACAACTCAGAGACTCTTTATCTGATGACATAGTTTCTCTAGATGGCATTGCTCTGGCCTCTAGCACTACCGTAAGAAACCTCGGAGTAATATTTGATCAAGATTTGTCTTTTAATTCTCATTTAAAACAAACCTCACGGACTGCATTTTTTCATCTGCGTAATATTGTGAAAATTAGGCCTATCCTGACCCGAAAAGATGCAGAAAAATTGGTCCACGCTTTTGTTACCTCTAGGCTGGATTACTGTAACTCTCTATTATCAGGTAGCTCTAGTAAGTCCTTAAAAACTCTCCAGCTAATTCAGAATGCAGCAGCACGTGTACTAACAGGAACTAAAAAACGAGATCATATTTCTCCTGTTTTAGCTTCTCTGCACTGGCTCCCTGTAAAATCCAGAATTGAATTTAAAATCCTACTGTTAACTTATAAAGCTCTAAATGGTCAAGCTCCATCATATCTTAGTGAGCTCATAGTGCCATATTATCCCACCAGAACACTGCACTCTGAGAACACAGGGTTACTCGTGGTCCCTAAAGTCTCCAAAAGTAGATCAGGAGCTAGAGCCTTCAGCTATCAGGCTCCTCTCCTGTGGAATCATCTTCCTGTTACGGTCTGGGAGGCAGACACCATCTCCACATTTAAGACTAGACTTAAGACTGTCCTCTTTGATAAAGCTTATAGTTAGGCTGACTTAGGCCTAGTCTGCCGGAAGACCCCCCTATAATACACCGGGCACCTTCTCTCCTTCTCTCTCTCTCTCTCGTATTCTATTACTGCATCTTGCTAACTCGGCCATTCTGGATGTCACTAACTCGGCTTCTTCTCCGGAGCCTTTGTGCTCCACTGTCTCTCAGATTAACTCATATCGCAGCGGTGCCTGGACAGCGTGACGTGTGTGGTTGTGCTGCTGCCGTGGTCCTGCCAGATGCCTCCTGCTGCTGCTGCCATCAATTCAATTTCAATTTCAATTTCAATAAGCTTTATTGGCTTGACTGTAGATTAACAATATTGCCAAAGACATTAAAAATTTACAAATAAAGTACAATAATAAAAGTAAGTCAGAAAACTATAAAAAAAAAAAAAGATTAAATATATGATATATAATACAAAATACACCAATCTACAATACAATACACCAATATATAATATAGAAAAAAAAATGAATAAAGAAAAATGTAGGTTGTGAGTTACAAGGACTGTAAATATAGACAGGTGTGTCAGGTGTTGTGATGGTTGTCCCTCAGGCTGTGGCATAACCTGACATATTTTGCTGCTGCTAAGCTGCTGACTCTGTTCTCTCCAAGGATGTGTTGCATTTTAGTTTGATCAGGCAGAGAATCAAAGTCAGTGACTTTATGTTTTATTTTTGAGAGGAAGTCGGCTCTGATGTGTTCATACTTGCTGCAGTGCAACAGGAAGTGTGTCTCTGTCTCCGCTTGTCTGTGTGGACAGAGCTCACACAACCTGTCCTCTCTGGGCAGCCAGGTCTGCCTGTGTCTGCCCGTCTCTATGGCCAAGCTGTGGTCACTGAGTCTGTACATGGTCAAAGTCTTCCTCAGTTTCTCATCAGTCACGGTGCTCAGATATTCTGCCACCGTGTACTGTCTGTTTAGAGCCAAATAACACTGAAGTTTGCTTTGCATTTTTGTGGTCGATGTCCAATAGTTAATGTAATGTTCTTTTTGTTTCTCTATAATTTGGTGGGTCCAGATTGTGTGAGGGCTGTCCTGAGGTCTTGTGCTGTTAGAGGAGCTGAGCCTCAGGACCAGCTGGCTGAGGGGGCTCTTCTCCATGCTCTCCTCTTGGCATTGCAGAGCTTTGTAGTGGTAGGAGTTGGGGTCACTTGTTTTAAGGTGTTTATAAAATTTGATGGCTCTTTTTTGAATTCTAATTAAAAGGGGGAATTGGCCTAGCTCAGCTCGGCACCCGTTGTTGGGGGTGTTCCTGTGCACTCTGAGGATGCTCTTGCAAATCTCTGTATGCAGGATTTCGATGGGGTGTTTGTCCCATTTTTCAAAATCTTGATTTGCAAGAGGACCCCACACCTCACTACCATACAGAATAATTGGTTCAATTATAGATTTGAATATTTTGAGCCAGATTCTAATGGGTATATTAATGTTTGAAGATTTCTTTATAGCATAGAAAGCCCTTCTTCCCCTCTCTCTGAGATCATCAACAGCCAGGTTAAAGTTTCCCGTGGACGTGATGTGTAGTCCTAAGTATGTGTAGTCGTGTGTGTGCTCCACCTCATGAGAGCCCAGGAAAAACCTGGTTTGGTCTCCCTGACCCCTGGGTCGTTTCTGGAATATCATAATTTTGGTTTTGTCCAGATTAACTGTCAGGGCCCAGGTCTGACAGAAGGTTTGCAGGTGATCCAGTTGCTGTTGTAGTGCTTCATTTGATGGAGCCAGCAATATGAGATCATCTGCAAAAAGTAGGCATTTAACCTGTGTGTCAGACAGAGTGAGACCAGGGATGTCAGATAGTTCTAGTGATTTGGCCAATTCATCGATATAAATGTTGAAGAGGGTGGGGCTGAGACTGCAGCCCTGTTTTACTCCTCTACTCTGGGGGAAGAAATCTGTTTCCATGTTGTTAATTTTAACAGCACATTTCATATGACTGTACATGGTTTTGATGATGTCATAGACCTTCCCCCCTACACCCTTCTCAATTAATTTTAAGAACAGTCCATCATGCCAAATTGAGTCGAATGCTTTTTTGAAGTCCACAAAACAAGAGAAGATTTTCCTCTTGTTTTGGTGGACGTCTTTATTAATGAGGGTGTGAAGGGTGTAGATATGGTCTGTTGTTCTATGTTTGGGTGTGAATCCTATCTGGCTCTTGCTCAGGACATCATGTTCTCTGAGGAAGTCTTGCAGTCGGCTGTTTAGGATGCTGCAGAACAACTTCCCCAGGTTGCTGCTGACACAGATGCCTCGGTAATTGTTTGGGTCGAATTTGTTTCCACTTTTAAAGATTGGTGTGATGATTCCTTCACTCCAGAGGTCAGGGAAATGTCCGACACCCAGAATAAGGTTAAATAATTTTAATATGGCAATGTTAAATTTATGGTCATCAAATTTTAGCATTTCATTTAAAATGCCATCAGGACCGCTGGCTTTCTTTGGCTGCAGTGCCTGGATTTTAGCCAGCAGCTCTGCTTCAGTAATTTGGTAGTCTAGAGGGTTCTGGTTGTCTTTAATGACTGATTCTAAAATTTGTAATTTGTTGAGAAGATTGTTTTGGGCCGAATTCAGGGGAACAGCAGTATACAGACTTTCAAAGTGATTTTTCCAGATGTCACCATTTTGAATAGCCAATTCTTCTTTTTGTGGTTTGCTGAAAGAGTGCCATTTCTTCCAGAAGTCATTGGAGTCAATGGACTCTTCAATTATTTGTAACTGATGCCTCACATGCTGTTCTTTTTTAGTTCTGAGTGTTTTTCTGTATACTCTCAATGTTTCCCAGTACTGGAGGCGGAGCTCAGGGTTGTCAGGTTGTCTGTGTTTTTGATTTGACACATTTCTGAGAGTTTTTCTCAGTTGTCTGCATTCTGTGTCAAACCACTCGTCATTGGTCGGGTCTCTTGGTCTGTGGTGCTGGCGCTTTTTCAGACTGGATAAGTCTGCCACATGGTCAAATATGTTGTACATGTCCTGTACAGCCTGTCTGAGGCCGTCCTGATTGAGGGGATACGAGGTGGAAAGAAAACAGTCTAAATGGGATTGAAAGATTGGATTTTTGATTGCTGTCTGATATTCGTCTTTGCTTTTGTTTGTCCATTTATAAGGTTGTTTTCTGTAGGTCAGATTGCAGGGTTCTACTGTGTGAGGGTCGTTTGCTGTCGTTTTAATGTAGAGTGTGATTTTACTATGGTCTGATAAGGGGGTTAAGGGGCTGACTGTAAATGCTCTCAGGTAGAAGGGGTCTAGGTCAGTGATGCCATAGTCTACTGTGCTGTTGCCAAGAGGAGAGCTATGAGTGTAAAGACCGAATGAGTCCCCTTGAAGCCGACCGTTAACCATGTACAGACCCAATGTTCGGCAGAGCTGCAACAGTTGCTGCCCACTTTTATTGACAGTTTTGTCAAAGTTGTTTCTGCGGGGGTGTGAAGGGAGGGGGGTGCTGACTTGACCAGGTATATGTTTGTCTCCCTGTGTGCTGATAAAGTCTGGTTCTGTACCAGTCCTGGCATTCAGGTCTCCACAGATCAGTACACTTCCCTGGGCCTGAAAGTAACTAATCTCATCTTCGAGAATGGAGAAACTTTCTTCATTAAAATAAAGGGATTGTGATGGGGGGATATATGCTGCACACAGGAATACATCTTTATCTGTGGTGATAAGGTCTTTTTTGATTTTGAGCCAAATTGAAAATTCTCCTTTTTTGATTAATTCAATGTATTGTACAAGGTTTGCCTTATACCAGATCAGCATTCCCCCTGAATCCCTTCCTTGTGTTACTCCCTTTAGTTTGGTGGACGGGGACATTATTTCTATGTAGCCTGACGGACAACCAGTGGAGACATCTCCTCTACACCAAGTCTCTTGCAGTATAAACACATCTGCATTTTCTAACTCTCTAATAAAGTCTGAGGTCCTGCTCTTAAGGCCAAGAGCAGAAGATCTCAGACCCTGAACATTCAAACAAGAGATGACAAAAGATTTAGATTTCATTTAAAACACAAAAGGCTGCATTTGGTGATCAAAATGAGACAAACTGCTAAGTCAAAGAAAATAATTTAAGAGTATCTACATGACATATTATAAAAGGTAACAAATCAATAACTGGTATATTAAATAATCAATACTTATGTACAATGTAAATGTCCTTTTTTTTTTTAAACTGTATGAGAACAAGAAATACTCTAATAATAATAATTCATACAGTGTCTATTGTGGTACCTGTCCAATCAGATGAGAGCAAAGCAGGCTGAGCATCTGCTGAATGTCCTTCAGTTCATTGTGTGGGGGGGTGGTTAAGGTTCGTTCTGCTGCTCTCCGGACCACCTGGGCATAACTCAGTGGGCCAGGGTGTGGCTCTTGTCGCTGTGGTTGGGGTGGGGCCCCTAGGGACAGGAGTGACTGTGGTCTGGCTTGAGGGGGATCATGGTTGCCTTGGTGGGGTCTGATTTGGACATGATGTGGGTGGGGCTGAGGGTGGTCTTGTCTCCATTGTGTTGGTCTGGATGTTGGTTGAGGATGTCTTGGTGTTCTGTGGGGGTTGTGGGCTGATGTGCTCTTTCTGCGGGCCGTGGATTGGTCTCTGTTGAGAGCGACGCTTTTCAGTGTTTGGGCAAAGATGGGGACTGTGCTTTTAAACAGATGGACGTGGTCGTAGAGACAGCTGATGTCCAGGGTGGGGTGGTGGGCTAGGTGGACATTGGGTCTCCGTGCACAGTCTCTGGACAGGCTGCTGTTGATCCTGTGGATGGTGTCAGGGTGGAAGTCTTTCCTTGGGAGCAGAGTGGATATGACCACTCTGCTGTTGGGGAAGGTGGTGGAGGCTTTCTCTATCACTTTCTTGAGTGACTCTGACACCCTCTCCTGCTGGCTCCGCAGATCATTGGTGCCAGTGTGGATGATGATGTGACTCGGAGATCCAAGCCGCTCCTCTGACAGCAGGTCTATGGCTTGGTGGGTGTTTGGACACCAGATTTTAGCCACTTTGTGGGTGGGGAAAAGTTTCTTTTCATTAAGGAATTTTCCATTGGAGTCGATGAGGAGGACAATGTCTGTCTTCTCTCTCTGTTGTGCTGGTCTGGTGGAATGAGGGGAGGTGCTGGTCTGTGGGCTGGATGTGGAGCTGGGGGTGGAGGTAGGTTCTTGGATTGGTGGGTCCTGGCTGCTCACAGGGTCCTGGTTGTGGTCTAGTTTTTCATCCAGGTCCTGTGTAGCTCCACCTCTCTCCTGAAGCTGTTCTGACAGAGTGGTGAGTGCTCTGCTGTGCTCCTCTCTCTCTCCTCTGAGCTCCTCCACCTTCTTTGACAGAGAGGTAAGTTCTCTCCTGTGCTCCTCTCTCTCTCCTCTGAGCTCCTTCACCTCCTTTGAGAGAGAGGTAAGTTCTCTCCTGTGCTCCTCTCTCTCTCCTCTGAGCTCCTCCACCTCCTTTGACAGAGAGGTAAGTTCTCTCCTGTGCTCCTCTCTCTCTCCTCTGAGCTCCTTCACCTCCTCTGTCAGAGCTGTCAGTGCTGCTAGACGCTGCTCTCTGTCCTGATGCAGCTCTCTGATCTCAGTCCTGAGCAGGCTCAGCTTTCTCCTGCAGCTGTCCCTGTCCTGCCTCAGCATGCCCAGCTCTGTGCTGATGGTGCAGGGATCAGGCTGAGCTGTGGTGGGCTGGCATGGCTGTTGGCTGATCAGCTCTCTCAGTTGTACTAGTTCTCTCTCCAGCTCTGTGAATTTCACCTTCAGTTCGGTGATGGTGCGGTTCAGCTGGGGGTCCTGGACCTGCTCTGGGCTGGTGGGCTCCTTCTCTTCAGGGGGCTGCTCAGTAGTTAGGCAGCTGGGAGCTGGGACCTGGGAACTGTCAGTGGAGCTAGATCTCTCCTGCTGGGCTCTTTCCTTTATAAGGAGGAAGTCCATCTCAAACAGTTTGAGGTTCCCCTGCACCATGATAGTCCCATTCTTGTATAAGTTTACTGTCATCATGAAAGTATCTGAATCCTCTGCTTCTTTTATTTTTATTTTCCAGCCGTTACAGATCCCCTCTTTTTTGACAGATGGGTAGTGGGCACTGATGGCAGAGTGCCATGCTAGCGGCTGGTCTGTGAAGAGGATCAGGTTGCTGACCTCCCCGGTCTTGTAAAGATCAGAAAACAGGGTCTCTGGTCTTTCTTTTAGCAGTTTTTGTTTAAATGCCTTCCTGGCAGTCTCATTGGTTACATCAGGAGGATAGAGGAGAGGAACAGCCTCTGTACAGCCTTTGGTGGATTCCATCAGGCTCTGCTGCTGTTGAACTGCTGCTATTTAAATTCCTTGGCAACAGTTGCTAAGGGTCTTGTTTACAGCTAGCTGTGTTATGCTAGCTTAAGTTTATTTAGTGTTCAGCAATTTTTTGTTTCCTCTTTTTAAATGTTATATTTTCTTTCTGATGGTTCACTCACTTGCGTCTTCAGCTGTTTTCCTCCTCTTTGCTTGACCTTTTTTTTTTGTTGCTGGTTGGACAGTTAGGCTAACTGTCAGTTTGGCAGTTGGTTCCGTTGTTTTCCAGTCTATCACTGTTTTCTGAGGTTTTTGCTGTTTTTTTTCCTTCTTGGTAGATTTCTTTTTAAAAACAACGGTTTTCTCTTCTGTTTTCTTCCAGCTCTTAGAAGAACAGTAGTTTATCTCACTTTAAAACATCCAAAAAAGCAAAAATATTCAGGAGCTCATGTTCATGCTCATCTTCATGCTCATGGAATCTCTCTCTCTCTCCATCGCCATCATTAGTCATACTTCTACTGTTATTATACACATATGACTATTGTCACACATGTATACTGCCAGATATTAATACATACTTTCATTAATATTGTACCACAGTAGCCAGAACTATTACTATAATATTATTACTTTCAATAATGTTGTTGTAAGCTACTGTTATTACCTGCATCTCTCTCTCTGTCTCTCTCTCTCTGTCTCTCTCTCTCTCTCTCTCTCTCTCTCTCTCTCTCTGTCTCATTGTGTCATGCGGATTACTGTTAATTTATTATGCTGATCTGTTCTGTACGACATCTATTGCACGTCTGTCCGTCCTGGAAGAGGGATCCCTCCTCAGTTGCTCTTCCTGAGGTTTCTACCGTTTTTTTTCCCCGTTAAAGGGTTTTTTTTGGGGAGTTTTTCCTTATCCGCTGCGAGGGTCATAAGGACAGAGGGATGTCGTATGCTGTAAAGCCCTGTGAGGCAAATTGTGATTTGTGATATTGGGCTTTATAAATAAAATTGATTGATTGATTGATTGAAATGTAGCCAGTTTATCTATAAGAGAAGAAGTAATGTCAGTTGGGGGCCAGCAGGGGAAACTACTAAACAGGGCACATAACTCCTTGAGATCAGGTGGAGAGATCCATTTCCTCTCAGGAGGAAATCCAGGAAGAGGAAGTATTAAAGTGTGGGAGTGGCCTATTTGAATCCATTTTGTTTGAGGCCATGCGGCAAGGTGAGTGTGCTTGCTGATCCTGTAAGTTCATTTAGCTCCTTTAACTTTAGCTTATATTGTAGTTATGCTATGTAGCGTGTGAAATAGAGTATGCTGAATGTGCTAGGAAAGGTAGTATCAGCCCTGTTTCTACCTGGAGCTCGCATGTACGGAGCCTGGGTTTGGTTGAAGGTGGCAGTGCTGTTTGGGCTGAGAAAGCCATGTGTAAGTAAGGTAAAGGAGGTTATTGGGTTGGTGCAGGGAGGGGAGCAGTGAGACCTGGCATTAGGGGAGTGTCTCTGGGACACTAGAGATCACTGTCTAGCCTCCTGGAGGTGTTGTGGGACCAACTAGACGAAACACTGGTGAAAGGAGGTTCTCACCCAATGACCCCAAAGACATGCTAGTTATCACTGCTCATTGGTTTGTACAGTTAAGCCTTGCCATATTAGCTTATCATAGGGCTTAGATTTTTCAATGAGTGTTGATCCTTTCTCTAGAGCACAAACTTCTTGTGTTTATTTGAACTTATGTTCGGTGTCTTAAGGGTTTACGTGCTTCATGTGATTGCCTATACAAATGTTAAAATGTTCTTGCTTAACGTGATCTACAAAGATGGAGTACATTATTGCGAGGAGGAGGAGGAGGACTTACGCAGAAAGAGGCCGAACTGCATGTGCCAAAACAGCAGGAAGAGCATCAGGGCGCACGGGAGAGGAGAGACCACCTGGCTGCACAGCTCTGTCCTTACATGTGAGTATTTCCCTGTACATCCATTCACACATTTATGGTGTAAATTTACTCAATCACATTAAATATAGGCTACAACAAATCACCCAAAACAAATTATTTCAACGTTCAATTTATTTTATTTATTGAGGAGAGTGGGCTCATGTGATTGGTGTGATGTGAATTGGCTGTGTAAAACCCACTCCACACCTTCTCTCCTCCCTCTTTCTGACTTGCGCAGGAAGGAGGGACAGAGGTGGGAAAGAGGAGTAGCTGCGCCAGCGTGAATGGTGTGCCAAACTTGCAAAATCCGCCTGGCCACACCCAGTTACTGCCTCGCCCGGTCTGCGAAACTAAAGGCCAATGTGCCTGTGTACCTCAACAGTGAAGAGCAGCAGGACACCCTGTTTGCCTGTCTTAAGGGCATATTGGAGAAAACACCAACAACACTGAGCTTTACTGATGAAGTAAACTTCATCTGTGGTATTCTTTTTCCTGAAGTAAGCATGGCTGTGTAATGCATTTCTGTGTGGTTTTTGATTTTCAAAGCTTCCCCTCTCATATGTGTACATACACAGACACACACACACATACATACATATATATATATATGTATCAGGGGTGTAAAGATTCATCGATTACATCGATTTATTTTCCTACAATCTAACTGCATCGATAGAGCCTTGGCAAGTTGTCCCTCACTGATGATGATATCGTTGTGAAATCGATTTACAAGGTCAGAAATCGATTATATCGATTACTAAGCATTTGTGCGTTGTATTTAAGCACGACAACGTTATATACATGTATTTTTATCACTTCTAATCGTAAAGTTGCTCGATTCGCTTCACTCTCCCTGAGTGTGACTTCATCGGCATGTGCCGGTAGTGCCGACTCAAAACAAAACGAAGCATGGCTAACAGCAAAGAGGAGGCGGACGAGCTGGAGATTTTCAAGCCGAATTTGAAGTTGAGTGTGTGGAAACACTTTGGTTTCTGCCAAAAAGGAGGTGTTCTGGACAAGTCGGTGGCTGTCTGTCGAATGTGTACTGACTGAGTAAAATGACAGAGAAGAAGCAGGGAAAACTACTGTCCATTCAACCTGATAGGTAAGGTTGCACTTTATTTTTGTATATTATTGTACTCCTTTTATACTGAGTAAAATGACAGAAGTAGCAGGGAAACCTACTGTCCATTCAACCTAATAGGTTGCACTTTATTTTTGTGTATTATTGTACTCCTCTTATACTGATTGAAAATCACAAGAGAAGTAGCAGGGAAACCTACTGTTCAGTTGTAATTCAGCCTGGAGGAATGTTGATCACACTTTTTGATCAGCAGGTTCTGAACTTGTGATAATTATAGTATTTAATAAAAGGTGAATGTTTTTGCCATTAATCGTTGTGTTTACTTATTTATATCCAAAATTAATTAATCCCTGATTCTCTTTCAAGAAAAAACTCTCCTGCACTGTCTACAGTATTCAGGTATGTATTTCAGTCACACTGGTTCAGTTTTTGGCAAAACAAAAAAAGTTACTGAATCGATTTCTAGCCCTTGAATCGAATCGAATCGTATCGTTCTAGATGAGCCAAATATCGTGCTTGAATTGAATCGGAACCATGGAAAATGATATGAATTGAATCGTTGTAAAAATGAATCGTTACACCCCTAATATGTATATATGTATGTATGTATATATATGTATGTGTATATATACAGTACAGGCCAAAAGTTTGGACACACCTTCTCATTCAATGCGTTTTCTTTATTTTCATGACTATTTACATTGTAGATTCTCACTGAAGGCATCAAAACTATGAATGAACACATGTGGAGTTATGTACTTAACAAAAAAAGGTGAAATAACTGAAAACATGTTTTATATTCTAGTTTCTTCAAAATAGCCACCCTTTGCTCTGATTACTGCTTTGCACACTCTTGGCATTCTCTCGATGAGCTTCAAGAGGTAGTCACCTGAAATGGTTTTCCAACAGTCTTGAAGGAGTTCCCAGAGGTGTTTAGCACTTGTTGGCCCCTTTGCCTTCACTCTGCGGTCCAGCTCACCCCAAACCATCTCGATTGGGTTCAGGTCCGGTGACTGTGGAGGCCAGGTCATCTGCCGCAGCACTCCATCACTCTCCTTCTTGGTCAAATAGCCCTTACACAGCCTGGAGGTGGGGTCATTGTCCTGTTGAAAAATAAATGATCGTCCAACTAAACGCAAACCGGATGGGATGGCATGTCGCTGCAGGATGCTGTGGTAGCCATGCTGGTTCAGTGTGCCTTCAATTTTGAATAAATCCCCAACAGTGTCACCAGCAAAACACCCCCACACCATCACACCTCCTCCTCCACGCTTCACAGTGGGAACCAGGCATGTGGAATCCATCCGTTCACCTTTTCTGCGTCTCGCAAAGACACGGCGGTTGGAACCAAAGATCTCAAATTTGGACTCATCAGACCAAAGCACAGATTTCCACTAGTCTAATGTCCATTCCTTGTGTTTCTTGGCCCAAACAAATCTCTTCTGCTTGTTGCCTCTCCTTAGCAGTGGTTTCCTAGCAGCTATTTGACCATGAAGGCCTGATTCGCGCAGTCTCCTCTTAACAGTTGTTCTAGAGATGGGTCTGCTGCTAGAACTCTGTGTGGCATTCATCTGGTCTCTGATCTGAGCTGCTGTTAACTTGCCATTTCTGAGGCTGGTGACTCGGATGAACTTATCCTCAGAAGCAGAGGTGACTCTTGGTCTTCCTTTCCTGGGTCGGTCCTCATGTGTGCCAGTTTCGTTGTAGTGCTTGATGGTTTTTGCGACTCCACTTGGGGACACATTTAAAGTTTTTGCAATTTTCCGGACTGACTGACCTTCATTTCTTAAAGTAATGATGGCCACTCATTTTTCTTTAGTTAGCTGATTGGTTCTTGCCATAATATGAATTTTAACAGTTGTCCAATAGGGCTGTCGGCTGTGTATTAACCTGACTTCTGCACAACACAACTGATGGTCCCAACCTCATTGATAAAGCAAGAAATTCCACTAATTAACCCTGATAAGGCACACCTGTGAAGTGGAAACCATTTCAGGTGACTACCTCTTGAAGCTCATGGAGAGAATGCCAAGAGTGTGCAAAGCAGTAATCAGAGCAAAGGGTGGCTATTTTGAAGAAACTAGAATATAAAACATGTTTTCAGTTATTTCACCTTTTTTTGTTAAGTACATAACTCCACATGTGTTCATTCATAGTTTTGATGCCTTCAGTGAGAATCTACAATGTAAATAGTCATGAAAATAAAGAAAACGCATTGAATGAGAAGGTGTGTCCAAACTTTTGGCCTGTACTGTATATATATATATACATATATATATATATATAAAAAAATATTCATATATATATATATATATATATATATATATATATATATATATAAATATTATATATATACATACATATATATATATATATCCCACGGTAATAAGAAAAAAACATTAAAAAAAAACAACAACACATATTGGCCATTTTTACAGTTTATTCATTTGACACTGTCAGGGACCTCAGTAGCGTGTGGAAGATCCATACGCAGCCACAACAGCTTGGCACCTCCTCCTCATGCTGGTCACATTTCGCTGTGGGGTGGCATCCCATTCCTCAACCAGGAGTTGTTGAAGGTCAACCAGCTGATCCCACAAGTGTTCAATTTGGTTGAGGTTTGGACTCCAATCGGGTGCCATACACCTGTGACTGACACACACCTAGCAGCACTTGAAGCTCCGAACAAGTGTGAATACCAACAGGAGAATGTTGCAGGGGATTTTGGCACATTGTTTTGGGGCGTTACCCACATGTTTAGATGTGTTGCTCATTCCACTAATGCATGATCCTTACAAGTTGTACCTCGTTGTAAAGGTGACTAATCAGGCTTTCCAACAATATAAAATACAACACCACTTGGTATAATTAAAGGGGAGAAGTAATTGACTGAAATAACATTTCCAAACCTTTTTTGAGGAGTTAAGTATAATGTGTGTGTATATTCTGGCGGTAGGCACTCATATATGGACTGACTGAGCTCAAGGGGCTATCCTCACAGGAGGCTGACCAGGCCTATCTGTCTGGTCCAGTTTATGATTAAAGGTAAGGGTGGATAATTACATTTTCAAATGCAATCTGAAGTAAAATATCAACTTGGCAATCATTGTGTTCTCTGTTACCAATTTAGTGAAGTGGAAGACTTCATACAGAAGCTTGCAAAGAGAAGGAAGATCGAGGAATTGAATTTCCATTAAAAATGGGAAGAAAAATAAACTTGTCTCTCTGACTTTTTATTTCTTATTGATTGTTTTTTGTACATTTTTATATATTTATACATGTTCAGTTTAATATTTTTAATCTGTCCCCACAGTAATCCTTGTGTTTTATGTTTTTGTAATCTTTAATATCTGGTGAGGAGTCAGTCAGCTCAGATTTATTTAAGAGTAATTAAATTACTTTTTACTCCTTCAAAAAGTAATCACAGTTCTGATCTGTTTACTTATTTCACAAGTAATCAGTTACATTACTAGTTACTCCATTCCCTCAAAAAATAAATAATAATAAACAACACAGAACAAACTCTAGCAGCACAGTGGAGCGTCCCGACACTGTGTAGCCCAGGATGGGTGTTTAAGTGTGGGTGAGAGGAGCAGAGAAGACCACGGAGGTCAGGCGGGGCGGGCCAACACTGCGTTACTGGCAATGGTAATGAACCTGGGCTTGTAACTATAATCTAATTAGGCCTACTATTACTAATTAATTTCTCCTATTTTTGATAATCAAATTACAGTAATGTGTTACTAAATAACGAGTTACTGCTCAACACTGATTATAACTATTTAATAAAAAAGTAGTATTTGGGTACAACAAAAAGTAAAAATAAAAATAAAGGTAATTGCAGCCTCTGCTCGGCAAATTAAACGGTCCTAAAACTGCGGTCCTCAAACTGCAGCCTCCATTATTGCAGCCTCCGCTCGGTAGGTGGTGCTGTGACGAAAACTGAAGGGCCCTAGAACTGCGGTCCTGAAACTGCGGTCCTGAGACTGCAGCTTCTGGTACTGCAGCTTTCCATTATTGCATTGAATAGC
Organism: Epinephelus lanceolatus; assembly: GCF_041903045.1. Lineage (NCBI taxonomy): Eukaryota > Metazoa > Chordata > Actinopteri > Perciformes > Serranidae > Epinephelus > Epinephelus lanceolatus. Next base: position 2,234,146 of record NC_135747.1, read on the forward strand.
AGACTATGCTGTTTATTTAAGTCCACATCCATACTTTGATAATACACACTCATACACTTAACTCTTAGCACCATGGCTGTATAAATACCTCAGTGTGGACAGCTCCAGTGGGCCATGCCACACTCCTTCTGTTAAGTGCAGAATCCTGTACCTACATGTCTCTTTGGCTCTACCATATGATCACTTAAAATATCAAAAATATCAATACTATAGATATTATGCTTTCATATAAAAGACTGAGCCTAGCAATCAATAGAATCAATACCAAAACAGTGATTAGTTTCTCTCTTCTATATCTTATCAATTTGTTTGCACAGACAGTTTGACTCTTGAAATACAATGTTCCGTTGTTGTGAACACATCTAGTGCTTTTGTGTTGTCTCAAACAACATATGCATTGCACATGCGAAGCACACAGCATTGTGCACCGTAACTAGTTTTAGGAAAACCAGAATTACCATCTTGCAGTTGTATACCTCTGCAAACTAATCAAGTTTCTGTGAAAACATGGATGCTTCACACACATCTTCCCCCCAACAGCACAGAAGATCTATACAAATAGCACAATTTCAAGATAAGTGTCACCAATACAGTATCTGACCATATGTCTTCTCTTCTGTTCTGACATATGATGTAGTAGTAGTAGTAGTATGAAGTAATGGCCAGATAAGGTTTTTTGCAGAACTTTATGATGGCACAGTAAAGTTCACCTTTGACCTTTTGGATATAAAATGCAATTACTTCATCATTATATCCTATTAAACATTTTTTTAAGTTTTTTCATAATTAGTGTATGTATTCTTGAGTTACTCTGGAGCTCTAACTTAAAAGAAGGGAGGAGGAGGGAAATGCCTCAACATCTAGACCTCTGACACAGAGACAGAGTTCACTGGCAGAGTCTGTTCACAGAGGCTCACGCCTGGGATCCACTGGCGTTTTATGTGTCCGCCGTGATGCTTATGCCTATTCATTTCCTATGGATCGCGTCAAACCATTGCTGACGTCCCTGCAAAGCATTTTGGGTAGGCGTCGCGGCCGTTTGAGCAGCTCCAGCGCACCCAAAAGTTGACCGCGACTCAACTTTATGCAAATTAACCCGTCAGACGCGAGGACACTATCCAATGGGGAGCAAGCTCGGTGGTGGTCTGTCGTGACGTTTCATTTACTTTCCCTCTATGGAACAACATGGCAATGGAAGATAAGCTAATCGTAGCAGTGGTGAGAGCTTTCCTATAGTAGCCGCGTCCATCTGTATTTCCGCATATTTCTGGGCTCTGCCTCCAAAGCGTCCTTTTCAGGGTAGGCGTCGCGTCCGGCAACGAATCTCTGTGACGCCAGTGGATCTGAGGCGTCAGACAGGAGTATCCAGGTAGGCCATATCAAAGTGAAATTAATGGTCTAGTTAAATCAGATCTTCAGCACTGGTTCATGTTTTCAAACTGTATTTGGTCATCATTAGCTATTACTTTAGCAGACTGATTATTCACCTCATAAATCACGACACACTGCTTTACCCTTAATGAAAGTACGTAAGCCACTTTTATTTATGTATCCTATCGATATTGGTATCGATATTGATATCAGCGATTCTGGCCCTGAATTACTTGGTATTGGCTCAAAACCAAATTTTGTGGCATCACCCACCCCTAACAGTAACGTCCGCACCGAGGAGTAATGCGGGACTGTTGCAGAATTTGTTGCATTAAAACTCAAGCAAGAATCAATAGTTCACTGTTTCTCGTTATCTTTAAAGTCATTCCTGCTGATGATGTCTAACAGTCCCATCTAACTGAAGCCTGCAAATCAACTCTTCTCCATGGCCTCTGCGTTTTTCAGCCTGTCCCTCTTCGTTCTATCTCTCCCCTGCTGTGGTGTCAGGCTGTTGGCTGCAGCTACTCCCTGCTGCCTCCAGTGGGCGCCCTTCTTCCAGAGTCCTGTTGTCTGCAATGATGCTGACCTGGTCGTAGATCTCCTCTGGTGGATGGGAGTTCTGCATGATTAAGTACAGTGACGAGTTGGGGGGTGCCAGTAGGTACTAGGGGGCAGAAAGGAAAGTGATTGAGGTTTTTGGTAAATACCTGGGTAAAGACTCTAATAGAAGGGAAAACACTTCCATGACTCTTGCTGCACACATGCATACAATGGAAATCCTTATTTCAGTTTTATGGACATGCAAGTAGATCTCATTTTGTTGCTTGCCACACACACCAAGACCTGACAGGGTATGATGATGAATTAAACATTACAGACAACCCTGTACACACAAATCCATGCAGACATATAAACATACAAACCTCTTCAAAGTGCTGAGGCAGCACATATTTTGGATGAAGACATTTTTTCCGATACACCACTGCAACCACCACCAGAGCCACCCCCGCTACCATAGCGACAAACATCCCAACAGCTACCACCCACGGAGCCTCTTCATCTGCAAAACAATGAGACCAAGAACAGCATGAGTAATAAGTACGTTTCTAATTTTAATGTATTTGTTGTCAAGCCCTGGAGCATTTTGATTGGAATCAGTCACTGTGAAAGTCAACACACATGCCAACTAGTGACGGTTTTGTCCACACCCACTTACAGAGAATATCAAAATTGAAGATGCTTTGCATACTTAGCCTTTTTTTTCAACTATTGATGAAATTCAACACCTCCTGCAAAGTGTTTTACATTCACCTCTAATGACAGAGAGGGTTTGGACAAATTATTAGAAACACCACTGACTTTATTAACAACAATAATAATAATAATAATAATAATAATAATAATAATGAATCGGTTTTATATAGCGCTTTTCTAGGTACTCAAAGACGCTTTACAAAAGAATACGCACAGAAACAGGCACTCAAACAAAACACTCAAACAAAGGACACTCAAACAAAAGGCAGGTAAACAACACTATAACAAAGGGACAACATATTGAGAGAAAGAGCGGGTGGAGGATGACGAGGGAGGATTTTCAGATGCTGTAGGTGATCCTGAAGAGATGGGATTTAAGCTGACTCTTGAATCAGGGGAGTGTATCAGAGTTCCGGATGGCCAGGGGCAGGGAGTTCCAGAGAGTAGGGGCGGCGATGGTGAATGCTCTGTCCCCCAGGGTGCGGTACTTGGTCTTGGTGGTGGGGGTGAGAAGGTTGGCATCGGCGGAGCGGAGGCGGCAAGTGGGGGAATGGCGATGGAGGAGATCGGTCAGGTATGAGGGTGCAAGGTTGTTTAGGGCTTTGTAGGTGGTGAGGAGGATCTTGAAGTTGATGCGTTGTTTTATGGGAAGCCAGTGAAGTTGACGGAGGATGGGAGTGATGTGTTCTCTGGAGGGGGAGTGAGTGAGCAATCGGGCAGCCGAGTTTTGAACATATTGCAGTTTTTGATGAACAGTGGTGAGGAGGCCATACAGGATGCTATTGCAATAGTCGAGTCTGGAGGTGATGAAGGCGTGGATGAGTGTTTCGGTGGCTGAGGGGGCAAAGGTGTGCAATGTTCGGAGGTGGAAGAAAGATGTTTTGGTGACGTGGTTGATGTGTGATTTGAAGGAGAGTGTGGGGTCCATGATGATGCCGAGGTTTTTGACCAGGGGGGAGGGAGTGACAGAGTGACCATCGATGCAGAGTGAGAAGTCCTGGGAGGTGGGGAGGATGGATTTTGGGCCAAAGATGATAATTTCCATTTTATTGCTGTTGAGTTTTAGGAAGTTGTGGTTCATCCAGGTTTTGATGTCGGTGAGACAGTCGGTGAGGGTAGAGAGAATGGCAGGAGTAATGGCTTTGGTGGTGATGTAAAGCTGGGTATCATCGGCATAACAGTGAAAGTGAAGACCATGGCGGCAGATGATGTGACCTAGTGGGAGCATGTAGAGAATGAAGAGGATCGGGCCAAGCACTGAGCCTTGAGGGATTCCGTGTGAGACAGGGGTGGTGTGGGATTTGTGGTTGTTGATGGAGATGTAGTGGAATCTTTCAGACAGGTAGGAGGTGAACCAGGAGAGGGCGGAGTCAATGATGCCAATGGATTTCAGACAGCTGAGGAGGATGGAGTGATTGATGGTGTCGAAGGCAGCACTGAGGTCGAAGAGGAGGAGAATGGTGAGGGAGCCGGAATCAGAGGCGAGTAAAAGGTCGTTTGTAACTTTTGCAGTCCACTTCAGCATCAGCACTAACTGTGGCCTCTGAAGGTGCCATCAAATGAAATTGAAAACAGTAAACAATAACAAAAAAATTAGAAGCCTCACAGATGTAGGACTTTATTAAATTGCTGCTATTCAGTATATGGCTCTGATATTAAACAATAAAAATACATTTTCCAGCAAGTTCCACTTTTAAACCAGCTCAGTGGCCTTGTGGTAGAGTGTCCGCCCTGAGACTGGGAGGTCGTGGGTTAGATCCCCGGCCGGGTCATACCAAAGACTATAAAAATGGGACCCATTGCCTCCCTGCTTGGCACTCAGCATCAGGGGTTGGAATTGGGGGGTTAGATCACCACATGATTCCCGAGCGTGGCACCGCTGCTGCTCACCACTCCCTCAGGGGATGGGTCAAATGCGGAGAACAAATTTCACACACTCAGGTGTGTGACAATCAGTGGAACTTTACCTTTACTTTAAAGAGGACCTATTATGCTTTTCATTTTTGTGTCTTAAGACCCTTACACACTAAGCTGACAGTCGGCAGTTGGTCAACGTTGGGCCATCAGATAGCATTTGTGGTCTTCATCGCTGTGGTGTGTCCTGCACCGTTGGCCCTAGTCAGCAGAAGTCGGCTTTTTTTCCACTGATACAGCATGCTGAATTGGCACTGGTGACTGTGGAGCCCATCAGTGAGAGAAGTCACTCTGATTAGCAGTTCAGCTCAGCGCACAAGTAGCGAAAGGCATCAAACAACTGATGTCCAGTAGGGGTGGGAATCTCTAGGCACCTCACAATTCGATTCAGTTCCGATTCTGAGGGCAACGATTTCGATTATAAAACGATTCTGGATTCTAAAACGAGCCAATAAGAAAATTTACACTAGATATTGAAAAAAATTATTGTAATAAAACTGGGAATACATATCCAGTGCATACAAACGCTATTACTTACTGTGGTTGAGATGACTACACTCCACCAGTCTCATCCGGTCCATCCTCCTCATCCACAAATCTCAACGGGACTCTCCTGTCCCTTGTCGGCCTCCTCGACATTTCTCCTCCAGTATTTACAAAACTATAACTGACTATAACTATCTATGAACTATAAAAACACGGACTATTGCAAAAAAGATGAACGATGGCAAAACTACTAACTATGGTGAAAACACGACGAAAACACGGCAAAAACACTCAAAAACATGGCATAAAAAAACTCAGAAGCTCTGAAAAAACCACAAATACTATTATTTACAACACTAAATATTACTTACAAAGAAAACGCCACCCAAACGCCACTAAAACTAACCAAAACTCTGCTAAAACACCACTAAATCACTCCATCTTGCACTCTCATCAGCTGTCACTCTCCTCCTGCTGTGCTCACTTCCCTCCCCTCCTCCACAGGTAATGACATCTCTACTGTAATGTATATCACTGGAAAGCTCCGCTTCTCAGCTTTCAGAATCCGTAATCCAAATTACGTCGATAGCGTGAATGGTCGAGGAGTTACGGCAATTTGAAAAATAAATATAAAAATAAAATTAAAATCGATTATGAGTTTCCCACATCGATGCTCACATCGCTCAAGACAGAATCTCGATGCATCTAAAAATCGATTTTTTCCCCCACCCCTAATGTCCAGAGGGAGCGAGACCAAAACAAACTTGTTCCATAAAGTCAGATTATTTTTCAATAGTCGTTGAGCTCTTCAGCAGAAACGATTCCTGATGATTTGTGTTAGAAATATGCTCTGCTCTTTCAACATTGCATTGTGCTAACTGGCTAACTAACATCGAGACAGTTACCCTTTTTGAATGACAAATACAGGCTACCACAATCTATTGGTATAGATAGTTATTTCTTCTCATACAGGCGCAGACTGTACATGCCAGTTGGCCATCTGCTGTAGTCTTTGTGGTGTGCTCATGTGCAACTTTTTGGCATGGTGATGTTAGGTGATGGACCTTCATCGTCCGTAGTTCTCTGAAGTTGGTTTGATGTTTCTGGGCCCCAAAACTGACTTGACTTTTGAAGTGCATCACGTTCTGTAGAACAGGTTCTCCTTTAAAGAGTTTGGAGGCTGTTTCCAAAGTCACACTCTCACTCATTCACTTTTCCCTATACAAAAGACACGGGCTACTTTACACTATAGTGGACTTCATCATTACGTGTCATCACTGATAGCTTTGGTGTTGTGTGGCTGTAACAGTCTCATCTATCAAATGTGACACATTCATAGACTATAAAATAATAGATGTCATTACTGTGACATAAGCCATTGATTTGTGGACTGATGCTTTGAAGCCTCGAGTTTTGCTGTAAAAAAAAGTCACCTTCAGTATGATACTTTTAGTAGCTTATAGTGACCTTTATGAAACTTTATTAATCGTGTTCTTCTCAACTTAAACAGAACATGTCAGGCACTTTTACGGACTAAATCTCTACTTGCAGGCTCTCATGTCTCCTGCATGCTACCATGATGTGCAGATCAAATCCTCTCAGGTGGCGGTGAAAGTGGAGATGGATATAAGGTTCTAAGCTGCTACAGTCTATTCCTGAGGACTTGTCCATAGACGCCTGGCTGGCAGCATCCTGGAAACAGACTTGGGAGACAGCTGGGCCCTCCTGCTTCCACTGATACATCCAGGACCCAGGTGGCGGTGTAAAAGGAGAGGACCTACCTCGCCATCCATGGACCTCGCTGAACCGTCTACGCACTGGGGTCGGCCGCTTCAAGTCATCTCTGAAGAAGTGGGGCCTTTTGGACAGTGCGGCATGCGAGTGTGGCAAGTCTGAACAGAATGCCGAGCACATAATCACCGGCTGCCCCCTATACAGCCCACCCTCAGAATCTGACCTCTTCGACTTGGGACCGGAGACGAGGGTGTGGTTGCACGACGTGGAGTTGGCCATCTGATGATACACGAAAGAAAGAAAGAATGGTCTCATTTTGTTACCTACAGCATCAGGGCTATGATTAGTTATCTGTTTTTTCTTTTTAGTGGATAAGCTGACGCTGTTGGAGGGAAGCATTGTTTTGTTTTTTGGTTAACACTAGTGTCTATGCTCCAGTTAACTGTATTGTTTTTTGCAAGTAGTGCTTTTGCCTTTTGACAAGCCTTTGCTGGTGAAAGCTAGAGTTAGCGCTCCTTGTTCCCAGCAAATGGTGAATATATCTATATATCTATATAGCTACAGTGCCCTCCAAAAGTATTGGAACAGTGAGGCCAATTCCTTTATTTTTGTTGTAGACTGAAAATATTTGGGTTTGACATCAAAAGATGAATATGGGACAAGAGATCAACATTTCAGCTTTCATTTCCAGGTATTTACATCTGGATCTGATACACAACTTAGAAGATAGCACCTTTTGTTTGAACCCACCCATTTTTCATGAGAGCAAAAGTATTGGAACATGTGACTGACAGGTGTGTTTTGTTGCCCAGGTGTCTCCCAATTACATTGATTATTCAAACAATAAATAGCACTGGATGTCTGAGCTCAGTTTCAGATTGGGTACGATAGGTTTTGTCTGTGCAGACTGCATTTAGAGGTGGAACCAACATGAAAACCAGAGAGCTGTCTATGGGTGAAAAAGAAGCAATTGTGAATCTGAGAGAAGATGGACAATCAATCAGAGCCATTGCACAAACATTGCCCATAGCCAGTACAACCATTTGGAATGTCCTGAAGAAGAAAGAAACCACTGGTGTACTAAGCAACAGACGTCGAACAGGTAGACCAAGGAAGACATCAGCAGTTGATGACAGAAACATATTGAGAGCTGTAAAGAAAGACCCTAAAACAACTGTTAGTGAGATCAGCAACAACCTCCAGAGGGCAGGAGTGAAGGTATCACAATCTACTGTTCGCAGAAGACTTCATGAACAAAAGTACAGAGGCTACACCAGATGATGCAAACCACTCATTAGCAAGAAGAATAGGAAGGCCAGGCTGGAATTTGCCAAAAGGTACAGAGATGAGCCTCAAAAATTCTGGGAAAAAGTTTTATGGACTGAAGATTAACTTTTTCCAAAGTGATGGAAAGGCGAAAGTTTGGAGAAAGAAAGGATCTGCTCATGATCCCAAACATACAAGCTCATCTGTGAAACACAGTGGAGGTAATGTCATGGCTTGGGCTTGCATGGCTTCTTCTGGGACGGGCTCTTTCATCTTCATTGATGATGTAACACATGATGGCAGCAGCAAAATGAACTCAGAAGTCTACAGAAACATTTTGTCTGCTAATTTAAAGAAAGATGCAACCAAACTGATTGGGAGATCCTTCATCATGCAGCAAGATAACAACCCAAAACACACTGCCAAAACAACAAAGGAGTTCATCAGGGGCAAGAAGTGGAAGATTTTAGACTGGCCAAGTCAGTCTCCAGACTTAAACCCAATAGAGCATGCATTTTACCTGCTGAAGAGGAGACTGAAGGGAGTAACCCCCCAAAACAAACAACAACTGAAAGAGACTGCGGTGAAAGCCTGGAAAAGCATCACAAAAGAAGAATGCAAAAGTTTGGTGATGTCAATGGGTCACAGGCTTGATGCAGTTATTGAAAGCAAAGGATTTGCAACTAAATATTAAGTCTCATTCACTTTAATCTATTTTAAGTTTATATGTTCCAATACTTTTGCTCACCTAAAAATTTTGTGTTCCATTACAAATAATTCTATCTTCTAAGTTGTGTATCAGATCCAGATGTAAATACCTGGAAATAAAAGCTGAAATGTTGATCTCGTCTCATATTCATCTTTTCATGTCAAACCCAAATGTTTTCAGTCTACAACAAAAGTAAACGAATTGGACTTACTGTTCCAATACTTTTGGAGGGCGCTGTATATCCATATCTGTATATACACGATTTACAGCAGTCGATTTTCTGTGGTTGTGTTGTTTATTAAGCCTCTGCTAGTATAGGCAGCGTACACGCCTCCTCCCTCCAGCATACGGTATCTGTACTCCAGATTACCAGCTAACTGCAGCGTTCATGCTCAGGTTATCTGCAGTGTTTTTCTCTACACTCTCTTGGGATTTTGCCTCTGCTGGTATAGGCAGCGTATGCGCTCCCTCCCTCCAGCATACAGTTTCTATACTCCAGCTAACCGCAGCGTTCGCGCTCAGGTTATCTGCAGCTTGGACAGGTGCGCATTAGCCGGTGTGGTAGTGTTCCTCCAGTGCCACCATGATGGATAACTCCCATTACTGCACTTCCTGTGGGGCTCTTCTGCAGCCAGATGATGGCTATGGTCTCTGCCCTACGTGCCTTGCACCTGAAGGAGGCACTCTCTGAAAATCCTTGTATGAATTGCAGCTACATACCCCGGGCAGTGAGGGCTGCCAGACTGGCAGAGCTGGAACACCCAGAGGGTGAAGGTGACCTCCCACCATCAGGCCAATTGTTTCCACCCCAACATCGACCCTCTAAGCATCGGGCTGAGGCCACTGCAACTGCGTCCTCCAGAAAAAAGACAAAGACTGGCTACGGCAGACTTTCATCAAAGGTGGATCAGCTGTCTGCTGAGTTAGTTCAGATAAGGTCCATTCTAAGGGCCCGCAAGCCTGCTGTCCCTTCGGAGGAGGATGAGGTGCTCACTCCTCCAATGCCAGAACTGGTTCCAGAGGATGATGCGCTCTCCCTGGCAGCTTCGGCTGCTCACTTCCGTCATTATGGGGAAGATACAGGGGATGGGGTCTCCCAGGCCTCAGAGCCAGGCTCCCACTCCTCAGCGCAGAGTTCACTGGCTGAGAGGGAAGACAGCTCCATGCGTGATCATGCATCATGCGTGATCATGCGCATGGCCCTAGATAGATGGCCCCAGACGCAGGCCAGCCTCCACCGCCTTTGCTGTTCCCCACTCTGAGGCCTACCTGAAGGAATTGCAGGCCTGTTGGAGAGACACTAGAGCTTGCTTCCCTCTCTCTGCTGATGGTCGAACCCTGGCAGCTATGCACGATGCAGCAAGAGGGGGCCTGGATCGCATGCTGGCTATCGAGCCTACCATCACATCCCTCACGTATAATTTAAACTCGTCACCAAGTCTGGCTTTCACAATCGAATTTGACGGAAGTGTCTAGGAGAACTCTCCATAGTCTCCCTGTGGAGCCAGGAGAGATATGTGGTCGAGCGGCGCAGGAACCTGGAGCGAACCATCCAGGCTGGACAGACCAGGCAGCAGCTTGCAGGTCTTCGATGTATGCCTCCCCCAACAGGCCTAGGCCTCGGGACAGGCTGTCGGGTATTTCTCCCATCAGCAGCTCAATTACTGGGTTACTCACGCTTCAGACCCGTGGGTGGTTGCCACCTCAGCCCACGGGTACAAGCTTCAATTCCGACGCCAGCCCCCTACATCCAGCCAGGTCAGAATGACCATCATCAGCGACCCGGCAAAAGCCCTGGCGCCATCAAGGCTGTAGATCCCCGTCACACCCCGAGGGTTCTACTCAACATTCTTCCTCGTGTCAAAAAAGACTGGCGGATTTCTTCTAGTCTCAGATTTGAGGGCACTGAACAGGTTTATGAAGGTCATGCCATTCCACATGTTGACCACGGTAAATGTTCTGGGAACTGTTGCCCAGGGAGAATGGTTTACGTCCATAGACATGAAGGACGCTTATTTGCATGTTCCCATTGCCCATCAACACCGGCATTTTCTGCGTTTTGCCTATCGAGGCCGCCACTGGCAGTTCAGCATGCTACCATTCGGGCTCCTCCTCTCCCCAAGGATGTTCACAAGATATGTGGCAGTGGCCCTTGCGCCTCTGCAGGCATGAAGGTTCTTCCATACTTAGACGATTGGCTGATCTGTGCCCCATCCCGGACTGTGCCAAGATACAGAGCGTCTCCTGTCCAACGTGGCTCACCTAGGACTCAAAGTAAATATGGAGAGGAGTTGTCTGGAACCATCTCAGACCACAATTTTCATTGGTGTTGAATTGCACACTGTAACTTTGACAGCTTGTCTGTCCCCCCACCGTGTGGCCGACATCCTGCACCTTCTTCCCCTATTCCAAAGGGGACATCTGTTGCCCTTGGTCACATTTCTTCATCTTTTGGGCAAACTAACATCCGTTTCAGCTGTTGTTCCGCTGGGCTTGCTATCGCTGCGCCCTCTGCAGAGGTGGTTGAACAGCTTCCACTTGGATGCCAGGCAGCACAGGAAGCTCAGGGTGTTGCAGCAGTGTCTCCTCACCCTGGCCCCGTGGAGGGACAGGGCCTACATGACAAGGGGTGTCCCTATGGGCTCCATTCCATCTCGCAGGGAGACTGTCACTACAGATGCCTGCACCTCAGGATGGGTGCAGTGTGGCAGAGCAGGGCGGCTCACGGACGCGGTCTGTGGACGACCGCACAGAACACATCAATGTGCTGGAGTTGCGAGCAGTGCACCTAGCTCTCAAGCACTTCCTGCTGTACCTGAGAGGCAAGCATGTCCTCATACGGTCAGACAACACCTCAACTGTATATCATATCAACCATCAGGGTGGGGCAAGGTCTGCACAGCTGCTGCAGGTGTCACAGGATCTCCTGACCTGGGCAGCCCCCCGCTTGATCAGTCTACGGGCAATATATCTACCGGGAGAGCAGAACCACCTTGCAGACTTCCTCTCCCGTCAAAGGCCTCCATCAGGGGAGTGGTGCCTCCCCCTGGAGGTGGTGCACACCATCTGGAGCCTCTTTGGCAGAGCAGAGGTGGACCTCTTCGCCTCAGAGGCGTCAACCCACTGCCCTCTGTGGTTCTCCTTGGCAGAGACGACCAGCCCTCTAGGCCAGGATGCTCTGGCTCATCATTGGCCAGAGGGTCTTCTCTATGCCTTCCCACCACTTCCTCTGATTCAGCCAGTACTTCAGAGAGTTATTCAGCCCCCTTCTGGCCAGGGAGGACATGGTTTCCTCTGCTGCACCGACTCTGTCGTGGCGTGCCGTGGCGCCTCCCCAACAGGAGAGATCTCCTGTCCCAGCTAGGGGGTTGGATCTGGCAACTGTGTGTGGCTGCTGGAGGGCCTGAACAGCTGCTGAGCAGCTGTGTGGACCCCGTCAGGCATACCATAATGAATGCCAGAGCGCCATCCACTCGTTTGCAGTACAACAGATGGAAGCTATTTTCCAACTGGTGTATGGGTCGGAGTGAAGACCCAATGCATTGCTCTGTGCCTACAATTCTTGAATTCTTGCAGTTCCTCCTAGACAATGGCCGCTTTCCTTCTACTCTGAAGGTGTATGTGGCGGCCATATCGTGTCGACATGCTAGAGTCGACAACGGCACAGTGGGGAGCCACAGTCTGGTGTCCATCTTCTTGAAGGGGGCTCTGAGGGTGCTTCCTCCAAGAGCCAGGAGACCCCCAGCATGAGATCTTCCCCTGGTGCTGGATGCACTATGCAGGCCTCCCTTTGAACCCTTGGCACAGGCAGAGCTGAAGTGGGTGTCATATAAGGCCGCATTCCTCCTTGCCATTCCCTCGGCGAAGCATGTCAGTGAGCTGCATGCTCTGTCAGTGACTCATGTCTGAAATGGAACTCAGATGGATCATCCACAATCCAGCATCTGTCACACTAGATTGTGGATGTCATCCGGTGTGAGGTGCCACTCTACCAGGAGTGTCTCCACATCTTGGGCGGCCCTGAGAGGAGTATCCCTGGAGGACAGTTGTGCTGCTGCCTCATGGGCATCGCCAGACACTTTCTCCAGGTTCTACGGGGTGAATGTTGCCACTCCCCATCCACTGGGCGTGGTCCTCTCACCAGAATCCTCTGATTCTACTCATTGAGGTTCGTAATCTGGATTCCTTGTGACTTTGCTGGTATAAGTCATTCAGTGCTTACAGCACCGCCTCTGAGATGAAATAGAACAAAAGTTACAAAAGTTAAGTTTGACTACGGTCTATGAATCCCGAATGACCGCCAGAGCACTCAGAATCCTCGTGTTCTTGCAAGAAGATTCTGTAGGAAATTATCCTCTGATGTCACCGGAAAATATAGTCTCTTTCGGGTCATCCAGGGGTCACAGGTGACATTGTTGGTATACATACTCGAACTGCGCATGCGCAAAGGGGAATATTAAGTGCTTAAAGCACCGCCTCTGGCGGTCATTCGGGATTTATAGAACCGTAGTTACATTCGTAACTTTAGTTTTATGGCCGGCCACCTGATGTGCTTTTACAAATAAAAGAATAAATAAAAATCCAGCAAAGACTTACCAATGGTGGTGCTCTCACAAACAGCTTTGCTGGGCTGGCTGGGGTTGTGGTTGCTCCCTGTGTTGATTTGGACTTGGACGCAGTACTTGGTCCAGGGGTCCAGGTCACTAAGAACCACCCGGTTTTGCTGCACGTTGCTAATGTTTCTGGCCTGTAACAGGAACAGAGAAGAAGAGGTCAGGTATGGAAATAAAACTAGAATCACCCCCTTATGGTTACATGCCTCTGTAAAATTGTCAAGTTGCAGTTACAGTTTACGTCCATGTCTGTGAAAACATGGATGCAAACATCTTCCCCCTGGGAAGACAATCTATACAATCAGTACAGTTTCAAGATAGGAGTCACCAATTCAGTATTTGACAAAATGTTTCCCCTTCTGTTCCTGAGTCATGACATTATAATGTCACAGTGAAGTTGACCTTTGACCTTTGGATAAACAATGTTATTAAATCCCTCATGGTGTTCTTGATTTCTCCAAAATCTAATCAGTTCATCTTTGAGTCCCGGTCCAAGTGAATGTTTGTGCCAATTTTGACGTTATTCCCTTAGGGCATTCCTGAGATATTGCATTCACAAGAATGGGACGGACGGACAACCCGAAAACATGGTGCTTCTGGCCACGGCTGTCGCCGGCATGGAGGTATAAAAATAAATAAAATACATCACAGCACAGTGACATACAGGACATGGCAAAGATCAATATTATTTGAAACAACAGTATCATATTATGGTAAATGGACCTGCATTTGTATAGCGCCTTTCTAGTCATCTAGTGACCACTCAAAGCGCTTTTTACACTACGAGTCACGTACACCCATTCACACACACATTCATACACTGGTGGCCGAGGCTACCATACAAGGTGCCACCTGCTACTCAGTTTTTTTTTAACACACTCACACACCGATGGAACAGCCATCGGGAGCAATTTGGGGTTCAGTATCTTGCTCAAGGATACTTCGACATGCAGCCTGGAGGAGCCCGGGATTGAACCGCTGATCTTTTGATTGGTGGATGACCCGCTCTACCTCTGAGCCACAGCCGCCACCATGGCATTGTAATGTTACGGCATTGTAAAATTTATTGTTCCATAAGGAGTGTTTTGAGCAGATATCAAAAGCACATTTATGTCCAGATTTCACAAATAATACACAAAAGACTACAAAAAGGCCAAATAATGCATCGACTGTCTATTCATCATTTGGACAATATCTTGACAAATACTAGATGCATTACCATGACATTTGGTACAGATAAGCTAATGTTGGGAACTTTTTTAGGTTTATATTAACTTGGCAAATTCAAACTGTTTGTATGTTATTCATATGGCACAGCATTATTTATGCCATTCATAAGCACCTTGACACTCTGAGCACAGATGTTTTTTGTCATGAATGGTCAAGTGAGAAATCAGATCCCCAAACCTAATGGTTAATAATACTTCGTTGATGAACCACAATGTGTGAGATCCACACCGATATAAAGAGCACTTTGAGCAATGCATCCAACCTTTTCCTTCTGTCCATCTTTCCAGTAGGTGATGTTGTAGGTGGCCAAGTTGTAAACATTCCTGAGTGCAGAGATCTTGAACAGTGGATCTTTAATGCTGACTTCCACAACACCCCCATTCGAGAGGAGAGAGACACTGGGTGGGCCGATGATGGCTGAGGAATGGACAGAGAACAGTTAACAAAGCTTAAGCCTTCAGATAAAAGTAGATGGAGGTTCTGGCATGTCCTCAGTAAAGACAAAAAGGTTTATGATTTAATTAGAAAATTATATAGTTGGGGCGTCGGTGGCTTAGTGGTGGAGCAGGCGCCCCATGTACAAGGCTGTTGCCGCAGCGGCCCGGGTTCGACTCCAGCCTGTGGCCCTTTGCTGCATGTCACTCCCTCTCTCTCTCCCCCCTCTATGCTTGTCTGTCCTGTCAAATAAAGGCTAAAAATGCCCCAAAAAATACCTGTAAGAAGAAAGAAAATGATATAGTTATATTTAACAGTCTTTAGTCATTTTTTTGTCGTCCCTTGTAACAAATGTTTTCCTGTTAACTCACACACATTAAAGAGTGCCACCATTGTCCCTGCGCCCAAAAAAGCCAACCCTGACTGTCTAAATGACTTTCATCCTGTAGCCCTCACCCCAGTAGCAATGAAGTGCTTTGAGCGGCTTGTCATGGAGCACATTAAAGCACGACTCCCTGTCAGCTTAGACCCTCTGCACTTTGCTTATATGGCAAACCGGTCTATGGAGGAACCATACCTTGACTCATCTGGAAGCTAAGAACACCTATGCCAGGATTCTACTCATCGACCTACTCATCGTTATATAAACGCATTAATCAATATGGAAAAATAATCAAAGTGTATCCATACCGACAGTGGAGGAGGGTAACCAAATCCAATGTCCTAAATTAAAAGAGTTGAAATATATTGCCATAATTATTTCTATATCATGCTATACTTCAGAGGGAGATATACTACGTGTCTTGTAACACATTTTTGGTGTGCTATAGCAACCTTAAAGCTTAGATGAGTGTATTCAAATTTAGTTGAACTAAAACAATAATACTAGATACTTGCATTGATCCAAATGTGCAGATTCTCTTTTCTACACAACTAAAACAATAATAAATAAATAAATAAATAGATTAAAAAGAAATGCATTTTTGGAAAAATAATTATAATCAAGGAAAGAATATTGGATCTTTTTCAGTTTAAGCTGCAGATTTGCAAGTTGTAACTGTACTGGACATTTTCAAATCCACCCTCAAAACTAATCTGTTCACCATGGCTTTTTAATTCGATAATCCATCTCATGCCCAGTGTACCATCACACAATTTCTCTGCTTTCTTCTGTTGTTTGTTATAGTTTTGTTGCTTTTCTGTACTGCTTGTGTTGTATTGTACTGTTCTGTTGGTGTAATTGTTTCATTACTATGTACTGTAAAGTGACCTTGGGTTTCTTGAAAGGTGCTATATAAATTAAAGTTATTATTATTATTATTATTATTAATGATTGATGGACAAAGAAAGCAGCAGTAAAGATGAAATTTTAGCTTTAAAAATAGTTTAACAGAGGAGGAGGTCCGGAGATAAAATGTGTTTTTTTAAGATATAGAGGTGAAACGGGCGTAGAGCAGTGGCAGTACACACAGCTGACCAATCTAAAGCATTGGCGAATCACAAGATTTATTACTCAAATACAAGAGACTATTTTTAAGCAGGCAGTAGGAGCAGGTGCTGTGAGATCTGTAAGCCAAAAATACTAGCACGAGTGCTGGAGCGACTGGGTAATAATCCAAGCATTATAGCACCAATTCTTCTGAATTTATTTTCTGGAATACCAGAAGGGGTTGCCACTATAGGTCAACACAACAGAGTGACTGGAGATCTACGGCTGTGCATTGCTGTCAACCCCAGGAAAGTCAAGTGAAAGACAAATAGGAGAGGCCACATAACCGAGGCACCCTGAAGAAGACGGCCCAGAGATACCAGAGTATACTCCCATATAGAAGATATGCATTCATTGATAAGTACGCCAGTGTTGGGATTCACAGGACCACAGATAATTTATCATTTGGTAAAATCATCACTGATTTCAAGGCTTTTTCCTCTGTATGCTCTTTGTCTTCAAACAAAGAGAGCTAAGTGGCACCCCTCTCCACAGGAGGTCTCACCTCACACCTCAGTGAGACTCAAGTCCCAAAACTTGATTGGACAAGACCTTTTACAGTGACATGTGACTCTGTGATGTCACAGGCATCTGTACCAGGTCTGCTCCCTTCCACAGAACTTCCTCTTCTCTTCTCTGCTCCAACCGTGGAGCAGTGCTCTTCTTGCCCCAGCTGTTGAACAGCTAACACCTCTTCCTGTTTGGGCCTGGACAGCAGAGGCCCGAACCCCTGCTCCATAGCCCAAACCACTAAAGGGAGGGCAACTGACCACAGACTCTCTGGCAAACACAAGGTTTGCAAACCAGCTTTCCAGCAACAAGGAACTAAGTGAGTTAGCACCCAGCGTCTAACTCTGCAAGGACCCCGAGCGACCAGCTTCCTCGGATCAGAACCTTTGGAACAAAGGACCCAACAAAGACTGCAGCTGGAGCCATCTTCCCAGCCTTCTTCTGCCAGCTAACAAAGCAGCACCACCGAGTGACTCTTTCCTCCATCCATTCAAGGATCGGTAATGTAACAACTGGGCATAGCTAATCACAGCTTTACAGGCTAAGCAAGACTGTTTGACTTGTTGTATGTGATTTGATGCTGTTTACTGAGTATTGTTGTGATAGATTGCAGTTAGGTCACTGATTAGTTGGCTTCGCCAAAGCTAAGTGTTTAGTTTGCTAATACTGTTCACAAACAGATTCTTGCATGCAACTAAACAATCTCTGCACTAATTCAGACCGTTTGCAGCACACGTCACATTGACACAGACTCATTAACAAACAGGCTTTCAACAGAGCTACATCCAAACAGGCATCTCCAAGTTCCCGCTTCTTTTCCTTTGTCTTTGTCCTGACCACACGGTCAGACAAATACCTCAACCGGAAGCCAGCCTTGATTCGGCCATTTTGGTAGTTCTCTGTTGTCAGCCATTTTGTTTTGTAGGCCAAACGCCTCCTTGATCACCACACCCGCCTTTGTCTTTCTCTTTTCTCTCACACACACACACACAAACACACACCAAGCTTGTATATAGTTAGTTAGAATTTGTGTGTTTTGGTTTGCTTTGCTAATTTGTGAATAAATATAATTCTTTGGAATCATGCCTGCTGTCTGTTTAATGTTGCACAAGGGTGAATGAATAGTCAACCTCTGCTGCGTCAAGAACTCCAAAATCCTTCAGGCATTACCGTTAATTTTGGTTGTTGTTATTAATTTAATTATTAATCAAACTCCAAATTAATAGTTTAGCCTATTTTATGAGACTGCTATCTTTAACTGGCTATCATTTTTCCCTTTACGGGAATGGTGCCCCACGAGGTGATTTAATGTTAATTAAGTCACATTATTTAACATAATTATTAATTATTAATAATAATTATTAATTAATTTAACCCCAACATATTTGGTGCCTCCGTGTGAAGCCTAAGGTGTTGACCCCAACAAATTTCGTGCCACCGTGTGAGGTAAATATATGTTGATTCCCAACATATTTGGTGCCACCGTGTGAGGTAAATATATGTTGATTCCCAACATATTTGGTGCCATCGTGTGAGGTAAATATATGTTGATTCCCAACACCAGAGACTGACAGATAACCAGAAACTTTCAGATAGGAAGGAGTTAGCTTACAACAAGGCTACACGGGGCAAAACAGGGAAAGGAAAGAGGCTCGTTGGACCGCAGGATTTCCTGCTCGAGCTTCGGCTTTTCTCCTCACGCTCAAACTGTTTCTGTGCGCTCGCGGAATTTCTGCTCTCAGATTTCTGCTCTGCGCTTGGATTTTGTTGTGTAACAACCCTATCAAAATCCCCCAACCAACAGAATGCCAGATTTACTGTTGACCAATGAAATGATCCCTGCCTCCTTGTGGGCGCATTCACTTTAGTATTACAGCGTCCCGTTCGGGCGGGTACTCTTTAACCGGGTTCATCCACTCCCACCCTCTTCCCCTGTCGGGAGTTATTTTTCAACAGTCACCGGCTCACTATACATTATCCCTTATACATATATATATATATATACATATATATATATATATATATATATATATATCTATATCTTTAAGCAATATCTCACGAGAGGGAGTGACGTTATACTGTATAACGTCACGACCTCGAGTGTGATATTGCTTTTATACAACAGTTCAACAACAGAAGCTATGTGATGATTGTGAACAGAAAGAGGCACAGTTTATATAGGATGGTGGCATGTATACTGTTACCTAAAATGGTGTCTTGACAAATTTAACTTGACCTTGGGCCAACTAGAATTAGTCTAACTTGTCCATTCATCAGTAAGCCTAGCACTTCTGACGCCATGACGTCTGTCATAACGGAACATGATCCCCAGGGGTCTTGACCAAGTATCCATTGGTTAGTGGAGATGTAAAAATACATACTAACAAAAAGCAAAGTCAAAAATCAAACAAACAAATAAAAACATTTCAATATTTTACTATACCTGTATAGAGTAGAAAGAAATTAGAAACACTTCACAACGTGTATAGTAAAATATTTGTTTTAATGTTTAGGTTGCTGGCATGTATGAAACCTTAATGAACACTTAAAACCATGCATGTCATTTTTTTCTTTTTCTCTTTGCCTCTTTACCTATTTTTTGTTGTAAAAAACATTTATCAACATCCACAATAAACTCAATAAACTATAAAATTAACTCAATAAACACGAAAGTTAAAGTGTCTCTTTTGACAGGCTTATGTGAAAATTACAAATTTTTTCAAAAGAAAAATCTTTTCAACATCTTAATCTAACACCTGAACAGTTAACATGTCTGTCTTTGGACTTTCGGACATATAAGTGTCACAGAAATAAATTAGAGAACAGATAGTTATGAGCAAAAACTCAAAATGGATGTTCCCCTCATCAAAACACATCACTTAAAAGATTTTCCAAAGAGGCCTAAAGTAGTTATCCTCCTTTGAGTGATGGCGAGCCATGCCACTTGTTGTGTGAGCTGCTCTTCTTCCTTTGCCCAGCCAAGTCTTTACATAAGGCAGTGGATTCCACTGCATGCATGGTGGTCCAACTGAGCTGAAGAGGAGGTTTGCCGCATTCTTTGTTGTAAGTTTGCTCCTGTACTCAGTTATGATATTGTTCATGGCACTGAACCCCCGCTCACAGTCTGCATTACTTGCTGACAGTGTGCTCACTGCCACGAGCAACTTCCTCATCTTGTTGGGAATGCTTCTTCCTCCACTGGCCTTGTATTCTATGAATCCAAGGTGTGCCTCTTGTTCATCCAGATGTAGGACATGACACAAAACCCTCACCTCATCTTCTCCATATCGAGGATTGTCGTGGTCCCACTTGACAGGATTAAGGACTGTCATTATGAGCCTATTGTAAGCCTATTTTCTGTTGGATGTGACACTGGCCTGTGCTTTGTTTGCTGTGGTTGTGAAGAGTCTGTCTTTCATACTCTCTGCCACTGCTTGAATGAATTGTGCAGAGTCAATGATGGGAGACTTGCCAACTCTTAACTGTTCTCCCTTAAATTTCATCACTTCCTCTGCCTGGGTAGCTTCAACTGCATGTTGTCCTGAGTATGAACTGAGGCTTTCAATGCGTTTGACATCAGTGTTGAGTAAGGGTTACTTTAAAAGTAATCAAAGTACATTACTGCGTTACTTTTTAAAAAAAAAAATAACCAGTTACTTTACTGCGTTACTCCCTGAGTAAAGTAACTCAATTACTTTAAAAGTACTTCCAACGTTACTCCCTGAGAAATGTAACTCAAGCACTTTGAAAGTACTTTTGAGTATTCTACATTTCCTATTGGGCAATGGACCACAGGGCACTAAGCCTACATTTTTTTGTCTCTAAAATTAAAGTTATGGACCACTTGCCCTTCACTGAGATCCAATTCTCCCATCACAGCTGTCACTTTGACCAGTAGAAACACAGAACGATCTGCTGCCGTAGACAACTGTATGACAACAACACCCCAGCATTTTTAATATTTCCTCTAGGGATGTTACCACACAGAGTAAAAGGGGGAATTGATGGTGTGAAACAGCAGAGGCACTTTGTCAGTCCGCTGAGTTAACGTTACTGTCATTAGCATCAAGCTAGCAAACAATGGTACATCCTCACGGTCGGACATAAAGTAATAACATTAACAAATAGTGGCAGGGCTTTTACTCACCACAACTGCAGAGGCTCCCAGCTTCATTTGAAACAAACTACATTATAGATGGTCCGTTATTTATTAATCCCTCTGTGTGTTTATATATTTACTTTTTAACCGCTCCGTTGTCTTTATAAAGTTAACATATCGCACCGTCATTTCAAACTCAACACTTGTTTCAAATTAAAAGCCCCTTATAACCTCGGCTGAGAGAATCCCTCCATTTTCTAAATAGGCCTTTATTCTGAAACATTTGTCAGAACTTCCTGTGAAAGATACAGTAGCTGGACAGTTTACGTATGGCGCTTCAAATGTAGCTCCTGCCATCTGCTGACGTTTTTAGGTGACTACAACAACATGTCGGCTGGCACATGAACAGACACAGTGACTCAAATAATAGTGAAAGTAATAAAAATAGGACAAGAATAACCCGATGACATCACACACGTCGTGAAAGACGACCGGGGATAATTGGTGAGTACCAGCGTGTAGCGTGTAGGCCTACCAGGCATAATGCAAGTCCTGAGTCTGAAATATGTCTGTCAGCGAGTCCTACTCCACCTATTTAGACTCCACCGTAGACAATGGCAGCATTTCTCCGACCACGTAGTGAGCCACAAGCTCCGTGGCTTCTTTCAGACTGATAGGTTTAACGTTATCTCCGTTATTAGAACCAAACAACAGCCATTGCTGTTACTTTGTAACGCGTTATACCCAACTCTGTTTGACATACATTGTCAAGATTTCATGGGCCTTTGGGAGCGTTGTCTCCCTGTTTTGAAGAACCTCTGACAACTTCTTCAGTCCAGTCAGGACATCTGCCATCAGTGCAAGACTTTTCAGGAAGTTTACAGAGCACAGCTTAGATAGCAGACCTTTGAATTTGGCCCTCTCTCTACTGTCCCTTGTCTTATCCTCTGAAGCCCTGTAGAAATGTTGTGCCAGTGCTGGATAAGAGTGCCAAACTGCAGTGATTGCCCTGCATGAAGAAGCTACCCAGCAAACACTGAACATTCTTCCAATCCTTCTCAGTGTGATGTGTAAGTTGTGAACACATTCACGTAGCTCCTGCCTGTTTTTTGGTGACTGGCTATACAATGAATAAAAGCTGTCAAGGAAGGCCTTTTGTTCCCCCCTGTTGCCTCCAGTGCCTCGTCTACAGCAAGCTCCAGTCTGTGATTAAGGCAATGCTTTAATGCCTACCAACACCTGACTTCACTCCAAGCATTGTACTGGCCCCATCACTGCAAAATCCAATGAAGACTTCCCGCAGCAATTCAGTGGTGAAGCCACTCTTGAACAAGCAGTTCATAACCTGTTCTTTGACATGAGCAGCAGACAAGCTATCCAGCTCAATCAGGTCCAATGGAAAGGCAATGGGCTCCATATCTCCATCAACACTAGCTTTCAAAAACATAATTAGTGTTGACTTGTGTCCCACACTGGTTGACTCGTCAGCCAATACTGTGATCTTACACCTATTTTCTATTATCTCACTCAGTAGTTCCTCCTTCATCTGTGATGACACGTGATCAATTATATCAACACAGACAGTTTTGCTCTGCAAAACATGACCTAAATCAGCAGAATTAGCTTGCTGCAGTTCAATCAGGCTCTCAAAGTCTGTGAATGGCTTATTGTTTTTGGCCACATAATATGCTGTCCTGAATACCCTGGCAGTGGCCTCAAATGCAGACTCCTGACTGGTGGCATTCATGTTTAGAAGTATGTCTTTCTTTGCTGTATGAAGAATCTTAATTGCTTCATTATGTGCTGTGGAGTTTCTGTGCTCGTGGATTTTTTTGCCCAGTGATAAAAGCTGGACTTCCCTTGAGCTACCAAATGGGGCTATCTTTCCCTCAGCCCACTGGCTGGCAATACTGACACCACTGGATGCCATGACACCAAGATTCTTCACATCATGGCATGGGGTGCATCCCAGTTTTCCATTTTGAGCATACAACCATTCATTTTTGCTTTTGAACTGTTCATATTGTTCCTTTGTACATATAGAGGGATAAGCAGTAGGCCTAGCATCATCACCTGTGCTTGTTTCTGGGGGTCCTGCAACTGCCACTTCTTTTTCTTGACATTGTGCCTCACTCTGACCCTCAGCTTCCTCCAAATCCTCTTCCCTGGGTGCTGGTATTCTGATTTTCTGTAGTAAATATTCATCTTCAGTCTCACTGTCTTTTCTTTTGAACAAATGAGTCATTTTTCTCTGCATTATGACTTTTCATTCTTTTCATTTGACCAAAAATTATCATTTTGACGTTTTTCTCTCAGTTGACGATATTCAAAAGCAATCACAGATATTTAAATCCCTTGGCACAGCCATCCATAGTGGTTGCCTGGTGGTGCGGCTGGCACTGCGTGGCCAATGGATGCTGGTCTCCCCCATGCCAACCGGCAATAACAACAATAATTAAAGCTGCAAGCAGCTGTGACCGGGCCCTCGCTCTCCCGCGCCAGCGCGGGGGGGCCAGCAGCACGCATCACTGAAGCAGTTATGTGCAAACTCAGAGTAAGTTAACCCTGACGTGGTGTGACGTTTCATCTTCGTACTCCAAGAAAACCCCTATGAGGAGGGGTTTTTGAAATTTTCAAGGGGGACTATAGAGGCATTTTGTCCCCCCCATGGGCGACGGCCCTATCAGATGTAAGAGCTTGCCATTCTTGACCTGTGTATCAATTTCGTGAGGATATGAGGTCGCTAAAGCCATCAAAAAGCCAACTGATTTGGTGGCGAGGGTGGCGCCATCGCGGCCATGCCCCTTGACATAGAGAAAAGCTTTTAATAACTTTTGATCAGCATGGTGTCAGCATGGATGCAGTCAAGTTTGTGTCATCAGTACATGTTATAGTAAAAACTGGTTACTTCCTGTTACCACCAAGGGGCGCTATGAGTAAGGTGGGATATTAACATATCTGGGCGTTCAGGGCGGAGCCATCATCATGTCCAGCAAGTTTGAAGCTGCTGAGATCAAGTATGTGGGCGTGAGGTCCGTTCAAAATTCGATGGCGAGAAAACGAAAAGTCGCCAAAGTTTGTCACGCCCTAGCGGCCACGCCCCTTGACATAGAGAAAAGCTTTTAATAACTTTTGATCAGCATGTTCTCAGGATGATCTGTAGCTAATTTGAAGTCGATCGGACGAAATCCCTAGGAGGAGTTCGTTCAAACATGTCAAAAATTCAAATCAAATTGGCCGACTTCCTGTTGGGTTTACGGAATTGGTCCAAGAGGATTTTTTGTGCGTCTTGGCATGTTCTATGAGCCCACCAGTTTTCATGCATGTAGGTGAAACTCACAGGCAGGGCTCGAGGCGCAAAATTTTCTAGGGGGCACTATGTCGCCATTTGGCCCCGTCCACATACAACACTGCCAAAATATTACATTTTTCGCCAGACCAAACGCGTGTGCCAACTTTGGTGAGTTTTTGAATTCGGGAAAGGGGCAAAATTGGGGATTTAATGTTCGTAAGAATAATAGTAATAATAATAATTAAAGCTGCAAGCAGCGATGAACGGGCCCTCGCACCTTCACGCAACTCGGGGGGGCTGGCAGGACGTCTTCTGACGTGTCAATTCATTTCTGTCAAAGTTAGACATCGCATGCAGGAGTGACTTGGCATATCCCTGATACAGTGCTGGAATGACATATTTCACATTTTGTATCACTTCCTCTTTCCACTAGAGGGAGTTGGAGAGCGCAGTAATTATACATCATGTTTTTGTACATCAAATATACACCACAGCATTTAACTTTCAGATAAATCAAAAGATAAATGTTTGAGACCTACTTCCTGTCACCTACTTCCTGTCACCAAGTTTCATACATGCAGGTCAAACCAGCTTTGGGGGCTGCTTAATTGAAATATTCTAGGGGGCGCTGTTGAGCCATCTTGGTGCATCAAAGCACAAAAATCACATCAGACAACAGGACTTTCGACCTGTGATGTGTATGCCATGTTTGGTGACTTTTCAAGCATCCCTTGTCCCTTCAAAACAACATCGTGTTTGATGGTGAACAAGGTGGCGCCACGGTGACAGCGTTTGATGAAAACTCAAAAGCTTCACTTTTAAGCATCATCAAGGTCTAAGGACTTAGACCAGCAAGTTTGAGGTGGGTCTGATTAACCTGCTAGAAGCGGGACATCAAAGAATGTATAAAGTAGCTTTCTGTTGCCAAAAGATGGCGCTACGGCGGTGATTCAAAATTCCTCTGTAGATGTGTTCAGGGCTGGACTGTCATCATATGTGTGAAGTTTTTGCAAGATATTCCCACATGGACTCAAGTTACAGCAACGTTTATCATCACGGCGAAACATCAAAGTTTGCCGCCACGCCATGGCCACGCCCTTCGATGAAAACTCACAGTTTCCACAATAAAGCATCATCAACGTCTTATGACTTTTTTCACCAAGTTTGAGATGGATCTGGTCAATTTTGTAGGAGATGTACATTAAAGTCTAAAACATGACATTTCCTGTTGCCAGTAGGGGGCGCTATGTTTATCTCTAATTATTGAGATGTAGATGTGTTCAGGACGGGACTGGCATCAATCCTGTGAAGTTTGGGCAAGATTGGACCATGTATGCTGGAGTTATAAACTACTTCCTGTTTAGTGGCGAGACCCCTAACTTTGACGCCATCCCACGGTCACACGCATTGACGAAAACTCAAGCTTTTGATAACTTTTCATCTTCAAGGTCTTGGGGTGAGACAGACCAAGGTTTGAAGTCGATCGGATGAAATCTCTAGGACTAGTTCGTTCATTTATGACCCCTGGAAATGGCCAGAAATGCATCAAAATTGCACAGTAAATTCAAAATGGCTGACTTCCTGTTGGGTTTACAGCATGCCTCCAAGAGGCTTTTTTGTACGTCCTGGAGTGTTACATAAGCCTACCAAGTTTCATACACGTAGGTTAAACTGGCTTCAGGAGCTGTTTCCTCAAAGTTTTGTAGGGGGCGCTACTGAGCCATTTTTTGGAACCCACACAAAAATCCTTGCATTTCAATAGGGTCCTCGCACCGCTAGGTGCTCAGGCCCTAATAAATAATAATAAACAGCGCGATTACAATAGGGTGGGCACCGATGGGCAAACCACCTATCTGGTATCTCTGGTTCCCCTTTGTCAAGCTACTGCCATAATGTACTTTGGGCCTCCCCCCCACCACCAGCACCACACACACACACACACACACACACACAAATGATATCTCTCATCTTATCTCCGCTCATCGTCTTCTCCATTTCCCTTTATTTATTTATTTTGTACTTTTTCTTTCTTTACTCTCTTTCTATAAGTTGGGAAAAAAAGGAGGAGGAATACCTAAATACATATACAGGATGTCCTATGTCCTTCATCCCACCACCCCACACCAAGCCCACACACCCATTACCTTGACCACACGCACATTGTTTACTGCACACCCACTAGTTTCAAATCATGATGTATTCTTTCATATTTGTTTTTGTCTTTTTTTTTGTTTTTTTTTTGTCTTTTGTCTTGGTCCCACTTTTTATAATCTTGTTTATCAGTTTATTGTTTATCAATCAATCAATTCAATCAATTTTATTCATAAAGCCCAATATTACAAATCACAATTTGCCTCACAGGGCTTTACAGCATACGGCATCTCTCTGTCCTTAGGACCCTCGCAGCGGATAAGGAAAAACTCCCCCCAAAAAAATCAAGGATCAGCTCTGAGCCCCTTCTTGTTTGCTCAGGTAATGGACAAGTTGACAGATGAGGTTAGACAGGAATCTCCATAGACTATGATGTTTGCGGATGACATCATGATCTGTAGTGAGAGCAGGGAGCAGGTGAAGGAAAATCTAGAGAGGTGGAAGTATGCCCTGGAAAGGAGAGGAATGAAAGTTAGTCGTAGCAAGACAGAATACATGTGTGTGAATGAGAAGGACCCAAGTGGAATGGTGAGGTTACAGGGAGTAGAAATAAAGAAGGTGGAGGATTTTAAGTACTTAAGGTCAACAGCCCAGAGCAAGAGAGTGTGGAAAAGAGGTGAAGAAACGTGTGCAAGCAGGTTGGAACGGGTGGAGAAAAGTGCCAGGTGTGATGTGTGATGGAAGAGTACCAGCAAGATTAAAAGGAAAGGTGTACAAGATGGTGGTGAGACCAGCGATGTTGTTTGGTTTAGAGACAGTGGCACTGAGGAAAAGACAGGAGGCAGAGCTGGAGGTAGCAGAGATGAAGATGTCAAGGTTGAGGTTCTCTTTGGGAGTGACGAGGATGGATAGGATGAGGAATGAGCGCATCAGAGGGACAGCTCATGTTAAATGTTTTGGAGATAAAGTCAGAGAGGCCAGACTGAGATTGTTTGGACATGTTCAGAGGAGGGATAGTGAATATATCGTTAGAAGGATGCTGAGGTGGGAACTGCCAGGCAAGAGGCCTAGAGGAAGACCAAAGAGGAGATTTATGGATGGAGTGAAAGAGGACATGAAGTCAGTTGGTGTGAGAGAAGATGATGCAGAGGATAGGGTTAGATGGAGGCAGATGATTCGCTGTGGCGACCCCTAAAGGGAACAGCTGAAAGAAGAGGGAGAAAAGTTCAGACAATGGACCGCCTGCTGCCAAATAGAGCCGCCCGCAGGGACCAGAACGGCCACAGGATGGGGCAGGTCACACCGCCCCACAGGGAGAGAGGCGATCCCAGAGAGTGGCTGCCAGACGTGCCAGCAGTGATGCAGCAAGCAGAGGATCCCCACCAGAAAGACAAGGGATTTGTGAACACACAAGCCCAGGGATCAGTGAACAAGACATTGACGTGTCTGCAAGGCCAGACGTTAGGGAGCAAAAAGTCAAGGAGGTTGTCAGCCCAGAGACTTGCAAACAATAAAGTACAGAACAGGCCTGTCTGGAAAGTGTGTGTGTGTGTGTGTGTGTGCGTGTGTGTGTGTCTGGCAGGAAGCGTGCCTGGTTTTCCGCTCACTCTCTCCCTGTGATTCGGCAGACGAGACACACCTGGCGGCAATCTCCACTATCAACCCTCAATATAAGCCTGGTCATGACTCCACTCCTGTGCCAGATAATTCTGTCCTGTTTGGTAGTGTATACAGTCCTTGTGAATTTTCCCTCCAGTTTTTTCCAAAGAGTTTTTTGCTGAGTATTTTCATAGCTTCTTACCAGTGCCTCTCTTTCGTGTTTTTTTAGTGTGTGCCGTGCTGCCAGCATCAGCCATGGGTGCCTCTGTGTTCTTGAAATTTTCTCCTGTGTTCAGCTGGATTCACTACCAGTTCAGAGGACTTTCCCCACTCCCAAGCCAGCCTGTGTCCTGTCACCTCCACCTGTGCCTTATTGCCTGTTTGGTTCTTTAAAAACCTTAAGATATGTAATCGGTGTTTGCCTCTGCCTCAGTTAGTCCAGAACACTAACTCAACCTTAACAACCTTTCTACATTGTATTCGAGATTGTCCACTCACTCGGCCCTTTTGGAGAAAATTTCTTGGACACATAAGTCGAGGTAAGATATTTCCAGTGTCTCCAAGACTTCTCAGTTGTTATGGCTGGTGTCACTTCAGCTGCTAGAACAATACTCTGGTATTGGAAGTCAACGAAACCCCCAAGAATAAAAGAATGGGTCAACTATATGAAGAAAACTCTTCAACTCTTCAAAAGCAATCAGTTACTAGGGCTGTAGTCTCCTGGTCGACTAGTCGATTATTTGGTCGCTATGCTCTCATCCGACCAAATTCTCATTAGTCGAATAATTGCCGTGTTACTTTCATATGGAGAAAAGTGCTACATCAACAGCTTTCCAGGATTAATCCATTATTTCCTGCGGCAGGGGGACAGGCTAAGTTACCTGTGAAAATGAGGGTGTTTTCAAAACACCCCCTTTGTTGACAGAAAGTTGGACTCACCCACCCTCACACTCAGCGTCCCGGTGATGCAGACCTCCTGTCTGTTTCTGTAAGCTGATACCATTCCCCTCAGTGGAAAGAAGCTTGTATTTACTTGTATTTCACAGATAAGAAACAATAAATTGTGAAGACAGTAAAGCCTCCACTAAAACAGCATTTTAAGTCGTGTGTGTGATTTATTCTTCAGGGATTTATACTTCGGGATTTATCCTGGCTTCATATGAGCAGAGGAAACCTCCGCTCGTCGCTAGGCTAATTTATACAGTGTAAAATGCCATAGGCTGGCGCTAATGACCATGTTGTATTTGCTTGGAAAACGTGATTAGTATAAGACCGTTGTTTTGTCGGTGAATGTTGTGAGTTGTAATGGAGCCAAACTGTGTGCCGCTGTTGTCCCTGGCTTTATATGAGAAGAGGAAAAGATCGCTAGACGCTAGGCTAATTTATACAATGTAAAACGCCATAGACTTGTGGTAATAACGTTAGCATGTTGTATTGGTGGGGGAAATATGTCCAGATAAAGACAAGTGTTTGTCTGTCAGTTCTGAAGCCCAGGGCAAGAATTTCACGAGGGCCACGAGGGCAATGGCTCTCATGCCCTCCTCATTTGGCCCTGTGCCCTTGAAAAATATATCTGCCCTAAGGCCACAGTGGCCTTGATGTCCTGCCTGCACTGCCCCAGGTGATTTTGCGGTTTTCTCCTCTGCCCTTTTTCCTGTCAACACGGCTTTGACACCTGCGTCTTTTAAGAAAAAAAATCCGATGACATTCTGGACTGTTATTGAGCAACATCAAATGAGACGATGCGTACATCACCAGTGGTGGGTTTGATTCGAGCCTGGCATGAACCGCTTGGATGGGCTGTAATGACAGTTTGACACCAATCTATCACCGGCCAACCACGAGACTTCATCAGACGCCCGGGCAGGGATCGGTACCGAGACCCGGTATTAAACAACCCAAGGTAAATTTAATCAACACTGTAATAACAGTAAGCTCTGCTATTATCGGCGTTACTTTTTAAAGTTTCGGTTTCATGTATCATCATTCTGCAGCGGTGGGGCCGCGGTGCAGATGAAGGGAATATAACTTCAAAATTACTCTAGTTGACGACAACTACACTTGTTACTGTGAGTAAGTGCAATACAACCTCTGCCAGCCAAGCCAATACTTTATCAATACATGTGATCAGCATGTAGAAAGCCATATTTCAATCTGCTCTGTCCACAGTCTCTCATTCACTGCTATTATGATTTATGATGGCGGTCTACACAAGCACATCGCGCTCGCGAGGCAAACAGCAAAGTGTTAAAGACAAACTAAAATGAAAGCTGTCTGTATGTAGGCTAACACTTTATCTGAAGATGTACCTGAGGCAGCCGACCTGCAGACAGTGAGTGTCCTCCTCAGTAGAGGAGGGACAGAGAGCAGGATGAATGACTGATACTGATGTTTGTCTTCATGCTGAGATAACGAGACTTTCTTCACTCAGTATTGTGATGTCAGGAGGAATATTTATATTGAGATATTATTGGGTTTTAAATAGTGACTTTGTTGTTGTAAACATGACTGTTGCTGCCACGGACTGTATAAAACTATACCCTGTGTAACTGACCTATAAGGAAAGCATCAGGAGGTGAGGTGTGTGCATGTGTGTGTGTGGAGGACAGGAGAGAGGGAGATGCTGGTAGAGAGATAGTGTGTGTTATTAGATACTGTTAATGTCACTTATTATGCTTCTGTGCATTGATAGCTCTTTTTATTCTGTTTCTGCATCATGTTGAAGAGGGCCATGCCTGTATATATAAATATATATATGTATGCAAAAAAAAAAAAAGTGGATCAGTTGCCTGCTGCTAAAAATGTGGCCCATCGACATTAGGGACTTTAAGCAGCGGTGGATTTTGCCATGGCTACGGCTCCCGGAAATAAATCTCTCCTGGCACTGGTGCCATAGCCGTCAGATCCACAGTAGTCATTAAGCAGGTTGCTGCAGTAGCTGTCAGGTCGGAACAGCTGATCGCTCACCATGTGACAGGGGTGAGCGTAAAAACACAGCTCAAGTGAGCTATCTCAGTCCGGTCAAAAGGTCTTTCAAAAGGGCCAGAGAGGAGTTGCTCTATACATTAGATAACAAGTTAATATCAAAGGAAGAGTTTTTGTTATTATATGACGTGAACAAATCTAAAAACTTAGATTTACCATATCAACACTATGCGCGTTTTAACCTGGATGAAATGGAGGAGGATGAATGTCTGGCGGAGTACAGAGTGAGAAAGTGCGACCTTCCAGTGTTGGCAGATGTGCTCGGGATTCCAGACAAGTTCATCTGTGATCAGAGAAGTGTCGTGGGAGGGATGGAGGGCTTATGTATGCTCCTAAAGAGGCTGGCTTATCCATGCCGGTATAGTGATATGATGGCAAGATTTGGTCAGCGGCAAGTACCTGTCCTGTGCATGGCCACAAATTGTGTTCTCGAGTACATCTATGACAGACACCACCACCGAATCACTCAATGGAACCACGGCATATTGAACCCTGCAGCTCTACAACATATGCTGATCGGATCCACCAGATGGGAGCACCTCTTGATAACTGCTTTGGGTTCATAGATGGCACCGTGCGACCCATAGCCAGACCCGGGACCGATCAGCGGACCCTGTATAACGGCCACAAGCATGTCCACAGCTTAAAATTCCAGGCCACAGCACTCCCCAATGGATTAATTGGCAACATCTATAGTCCAGTAGGTAAGAACTGAGTAAATAAAACACACAAAACATAAAGAGCACTCTCATAGAGAGCAACAAAGCACAATGTGAAACATATAAATAAATTTACATAATTGGCTGCATTAACTAAGGGGAGGTGAAAGGAAACTTCATTCCAGTCTGCATGTAATACAGCAACGTAACTTAAATGTCCTGTCTTACACCTGACCGTCAACACTGACAGATGCTCTGCCTGTCACGCATGGTCATACATAATATTATTTGTTTTAACGCAAAATTATGAAATTAACTTAAACTGTATGACGGCAGCTCTGTCAAATAGAAACGTGTTATGTATTACGTTACATAATTTTCACAATATATAGGCTATAGGCTATCATATATTATCACTCCTTAAGCCCCTACTATGTACGCCATGAAGTGTGTGAGTGTGTGTGTGTGCGTGCGTGCGCGCTAAATCTGCCTAAATGTAATATAGCCTATTGTTCTCGCCTTGCAGAGGGGAGGAAACACGACTCTGGGATGCTTGCTGATTACAACCTGTTAAGTGTCCTGGAGGAGCATGCCGTTTCTCCAGGTGGTCAGCGCATGTGTGTGTATGGGGACCCTGCATACCCACTGCGTGTGCACCTTCAGGCTCCATTCCGCCATGGCCAGCTCACGCCACAAATGCAGGCTTTCAACAAGGCCATGAATGAAGTCAGGGTGTCCGTGGAATGGAATTTTCATAATATAGGTGGTGGGAGGTGATTCATTTTTTAATTTCTTCTTTTGATTTGTAATGTTATACACAAGGCTATTCCAGAGACAATAGTCTTCACTTTGGTAATCCACAATAAATATTATTATTTGTATTCTGGATGTGTATTCTTGCTATGTGTGATCATTGTTTACAAGAACTGAACAGAAAAAATTTCTTATAAGTCCCGATATGAATAATACTTTTTTATTCACATGTATTCAGTTTACAAAAATCCACAGCTGGTATTCACTTAAAAAAATTATATCCACAGCTGGTATTCGGGTAAAAAAATGTTTCAAAATAAATAATATTCACAGAGGTAGGCTATTCAGTTTACAAACAAATGTTTCAAAATAATACTCACAGCTGGTAAAAAATAATTTTACAAATAATATTTCAAGAAATCTAGAATTAGTCCTTTTTTTTAAGGCTCTCTATGAGGGCAAGCATAACTTGCCCTTGTTGCTGCTGCTGCTGCAACATCATGGACTGTTGTTGATGGAGAAGTGACATCATTTCATTATATTGTGTTTGGCATTCTTGGGCTCTCCTCTCTTGGCCTTCCAGTTCCAGTCTCTTCAGTTCTATTTCCTTCTCTCTCTGTGTTCTGTGCCTCCCCTTTCTCTCTTAAATATGCAATTGTATCATTCCCACTTCTCCTTTTTCTTTTACCCTCACACTCTTCTTCTCCATCTTCACTTACCCTTCTTTTTGTTTGTCCTATCCTCTCCATTGCCTTCTTCCTCACTTCCTCTGCTTTGGCCCGGTCTGCCTCTATCTTTTTCATGCTGTCCTCACCCCCTCTGTTCTCCTCTGCTGCTTGTTCTTTCTCAGTTATTTCTTTGATGAGCAGCTCCAATTCTGTTACATCTTTTGAGGTCCCACTGCTCATCTCATCTTTTTGGTTGTCAGATTTGAATTTTCCTTGTAGGGCAGCAAACTTCTTCCTCACTGCCCTCTGGGTAACCTTGAAGTGGAGCTCCTGGCAGCTGTTAAGGGACTCTGCCACCCTGTTCCACATCTTGCCTCTCTCTACACTGCCTTTCTTATGTTTGAATGGCTCTGTCACTAATATTTCCCGGCACAGAAAGATGCTGTGGGCCTTCGTCCACTCCACTGGGGGTCTGCAGAATAACAGCATGAACATCAAAGTTGTTAGCAAAGTAGTTAGTTCAGTGTGAACTGTAATTGTAACTGTGACCTACTGTGTGCGTTTATTTGTCCCACTCCCACTGGCCAAAGATGCAGATGACATAGCTTCAAGGGAAATGGGAAACTGTTAGATTAGATTATTCAAATGTATTATGCCAAGTACAAGTACAGAGCATAACGAAAAAAAATGTGCATATTTTTTATAAACTTAATTTGAACAATTCAATTTAAAAAAGACCTAAAATTTGACAACTTAAGCACACATTTAATCAGAGTGTGAAGGAATGGAATAAAGACTAATGTACATAGTAGGCTAATTATAGGGTATACTGAGAAATTATATAGGCTACCGTATGCAATGCAAGGATGAGGGGAGAATATAGCCTATAGCAGAAAATAGTTCACTATGGTTTTTATACAGTGAAATATACATAGTATCCTGCGTCTGTGGGAAAGGATCGCTGAAACATGTAATATATAGTGTGTCACTATCAATTGTAGAACACGTTTCATTTCAGAAATATAATGAAAACCATTTAATTCACTCACCTGAACCACACGTTGTAGCGACTACTTGAGAAGCTTTGTTTTCCCGTAGTGAGTCAGCGGGCTACGGCAGACAACACCGGCACTACGCCTTAAGTCTCTATCAGCAGAGCGCAGATCTATTTCTGGGAGGCGTAGCCGTGGCAAAATCTGCCGCTGCTTAAAGTCCCTATTATCTGGTTTTGAAATGTGGCCCAGTTGAAATAGTAATTGAATAGCCCTGCTGTAGTTTTTGTTTGTTAGCTATCTAACAACACATCAAAAATAATTGTAAGCCAGTCTTGTTCAGTGAATCAGTTTATCATGTACACTCAAAAAATATTTAGGCCTAATATTTAAGATTGTTTGCTTAAAAATATATGAATCTGGTTGTTCTGTATTTAAAACACATTGGGTTTATTAGTGCTATTAAATAAATCACATTATTACTTATTATACTCATTATTATTACTTGAGCTTGTTTTATTTATTCATTTCACAGATAGTTATACATCCTTAGTCCTTAAATTAAATTCATTACGGACGTGGACTTAAAATCACTGTTTTATTTCATGGCCTTGCTGCCCTGGCTTTTGGCCTTTGTGCCCTCAAAAAATTGACAACACAAAAGGCCAAGTGGCCTTGCCCCTAAAATGACGAAATTCCAGGCCTGGTGAATCCAATTTGCGTACTTGTGTTTGAAATTGTCCCTATTAAAGTTATAGTTGGTAATCCTGTTCAGAAACACTTTTTGTTATACTGGGTGAAATGGTCCTTCCATCCTGAGAGTAGTCAATACATAATGTGTTCAGAAAAAGGAATGAAAAAAATCCAACCTCTGTGGCAGCTGCAGGGCTGTAAAAACTCTGACCAATCCCTGCCATTCGGTGCGAATGGAAAGAACCAATCAGATGCCTTCATGTCTCGTGCCCGAGCCCCCCCTCTGTCCCTCCCTCCCTCCTCCCTGCGTGCACACTTTCACCATTGCTGGAAATATTCAGCACACTCAGCAGAGACACTGAGTTAGCAGGAGAATAAGTTTGCTGAACAATGGCAGATAAAATGCAGCCAAAAGTACCACTTCCAGCGTTACTTGTAACGGCTCGCCCCGCTAAACAGCCTAAGAAAAGAAAGTGTGAGGCAGAAAAGGCTGCAACGAAACAGGCTCTGGATAAAGCGAGAGGACAAACTAGAGTCAACATTGGTGCAGCTTTTGAACGGTGGAGACAACTGAGGGAGCTGAAGGGCCTGAAAAGTGATGCAGAGGTTGCTGTCTTTCTGTTGGACAGGTAATTATTTGTTTTGCTTTGGGGGGGATTTGTTATTTTCATGAAATATGTAACGTTAGCCAACTTAGCTACTTTTGTAGCTGGTATTAGCCCAAAGCTAACATTAGCTTCTCTGTCGGTGTAAGCCAGTTACGTTACAGGTCGTCGGTACATACTGCTTATCTAACTTATAGGATATGACATTTTGATCATATTGCACAGCCATAGTCGCCAGTGTCTGCATTATGATTGTGATAAAATGACGTTGATATATTGGCTATGAACGGCACAACTGTGGTGATGTAGCATATTTGTATTTTTTGTAGCTATGAGAAGGATCCATCAACCCCCACACCGCCGAAACACAGATTGATGAGACCCCCTCCCCCACCTGTTTCAACTATTGTTTCTGAGTCTCTGTCCGACCAGTGAGTTTTACTTGATGCTGCTATGAACATGGCTTAGACCACCGTTGTCTTTGGTGGGATATATCCATGTTTAACCATCTATCTTTTAGGGATGCACCGAATATATTCGGCCGAATATTGCAAAAAAAAAAAACACATTTGGTATTCGGTGGAATAGCAGCCATAGCGCTCCACGGCGCAAGATAACGGCTGACCGGCGACCGAGAAGCCCGGCTCCAATAATGTCCTCTTCTTGTTGTCATGACTGCCCAGAAGTACCTGGACAGCCGACCCGTGGCAGCACACAGGTATGTGGCGTGTCAGAGGAGAAAAAAGCCGTTCACATTTCTGTCTTTGTGTCAGTAACGCTCCACAAACCTCACCGCACTTTAGGGACTGTTCTTTACTTGTCAGGGGAGGAGGGTGGCTGGTTGATTTTTATTTTATTTATTTATTTTATCTCAATCCCCCCCTATGTTCATCACTGATTGATGCTGTTTTTGAAGTATGAATAAGTCAATAAGTAATTTATTCCATTGAAATATCATTGATGTATTATAGAAAAGTGATTTATCTTTTTATAAATGACAAAAGGCACATCTGCCTCATTTTTGCTGTGGTATCGTGATACTACTCAGAACCATGATATTTTCACTGGTATCGTACCGTGGGTCCCAATTTTGGTACCCTGACAACTGGGGATGCACCGAAATGAAAATTTGTGGCCGAAGCCAAATAATATTAAACGCTTGGCCAAATACCGAGTACCGAATGCCGTTGTTTAGTTTTTGCAGATGAGCCCCCTCCAGATTAGTGTTGTCACGGTACCAAAATTATGACCCACGATATGATACCAGTGCCAGTATCACGGCTCTGAGTAGTATCATGATACCACATCAAAAATGAGGCAGATGTGCCTTTTGTCATTTATAAAAAGATAAATCACTTTTCTATAATACATCAATGATATTTCAATGGAATAAATTACTTATCGACTTATTCATACTTCAAAAACAGCATCAATAAGTGATTAACATAGCGGGGATCAAAATAAAATAAATAAATAAAATAAAAATCAACCAGCAACCCTCCTCCTCTGACAATTAAAGAACAGTCCCTTCATAAGTAAAGAACAGTCCCTAAAGTGCGGTGAGGTTTGTGAGCCGTTACCTGCCACAAAGAGTAATGTGAACAGCTCGTTTCTCCTCTGACACGTCACATACCTGTGTGCTGCCACGGCTCGGCTGTCCAGGTAGCCTACTTTTGGGCAGTCATGATGCCAAGATAAGGACATTATTGGAGCCGGACTTCTCCGTCGCCGGTAAGCCTATGGCCGCCGTATTTGACAGGAATACGTATTCCCGTCTGTGTCTGTGACCCCCGTTCAACCCACAACCGGCGGGATTCGCCTTTAGTTTCTGCTGCTGGTTGAAATCTGTACTCACACAGTGTGCTGTATGATTTATTTTGCTCGAACAAAACTATTTTTAGTCGCAAATGCGAGTGCGGCGACGGACGGAGTAAAATATCGCCACACTGCCAACATTTTACTCCGTCCGTCACCGCACGCTGTTTGATTGCATTATCAAAACACGCCCCTATTATTCGGCCTTGCTTTTCACTTATTCCACCAAATTCCGAATGTGTGTTTTTTTGCAATATTCGGCCGAATATATTCGGTTATCGAATATTCGGTGCATCCCTAGTGACAACACTAATCTGGAGGGGGTTCGTCTGCAAAAACTAATGAAAAACTAAACAACGGTATTCGGTATTCGGCCAAGCGTTTAATTTTATTCGGCTTCGGCCGCAAATTTTCGTTTCGGTGCATCCCTACTATCTTTCATATCTAGCTTGTTTGTTTTATGTGTATCAAAGTGCCCCTTGAGAGATACTTCAGAAAAAATATTATTGCACATACAATACGTGTTATCAGTGATATCTGTGCCAAATCTATATGCAGACAGTGGGTAAATGTCAGTGAGTGTGCAGTGTGTGTATGTGTCTATCTGGGGGAAAAGTGAAGCCTACTGGCTGGTGTGGTGGGGGCAGGGAAAGTTGATTAGATCTTTTGAAAAGTCTGATGGCCTAAGGATAAAACCTGCCCTTCACCTTAGGAGGTCCAGCACTTCACACGCTCGTTAACATCATGAAAGACTCCACCAACCCCCAAGACTAAAAGAAAACACAGTTACAATAAATTGTACCTCTAGCTTTGTGGGGGTGTTGGTGGAGTAATTGATCATGTTACAGGCTCGTCTCGTCTATGGACTCTCCTCTGGTAGATGCTATGCAGAGAGGATAGGGCAAACTGAGGATCATCTCAACAGTTTTTATTACTCTTCAGGCTTTTTCGGTCCGTCAAAACATCTTCTCATCAACTGCCAAACCCAGGACTTCTATTTCTACATATCAACAGTCCTGTGTTGCACCCTTGATGAATAAAAATGTTTTTTATGTTGATGCTGACAATATTATATAATTTTGTATTATTCACAGAGATTATGACTTCTCAGTAGCTGGGGTTCAGGAGTTAAACATTAGCTGCCCAGAGGAGACAGCTCTCCAGCAATTGGATGCAAGGTATGTTATGGTAGTAAGATGATTCTGTCCAATTATTTCCCAAATAAAATTTAGAGTAAATTCATGGTCTGTGCATTATTTCAGCAACATGTGGTAATGTAATATTCCCTCATTTTTGTGTGTGTTTTTCTGTCTTTTTAGTATGTCGTCACTGGACCTAAACATTGATGTTGATGCAGATGAATTTAATGACATTCGAAACTCCATGTAAGTTGCTGTGTGGAGTGCAGAGATGTTTTTACTTTTCTGTTTGTGGAAAATTGTATTTATTGTGTGAATTATTATATTATTTTCTCTGATTTTCTTCTTTTTTTATATAGCATTGACTGGGAAGATGAAGACAACACCTGGAATCCTGATATGGACACACAGTCTGTGTCATCATTAGAAGAAGATGTAACCACGGAAGTGTACTCAGATGATGATGACAGTGACGACGCAGATTTTAGGCCTCATATTTGTGTTAGGTAGGTTCAATACCCTCTGGCTCCACTTACAGTCAAGTTATTGTGTTTTGTTTTTTATTTCTCATAGCTGTTCTTATTACAACAGGACTGGCGGGGCTCTGAAGATTCCAATTTGCTTGGAATCACTTCAAGAAATCAGCATGGAGGACACTGTGCATGATGCTCCAGACAACGCCCCAGATCAAACTATGGCAGACATGCCAACACTCTCAGAAGCAGAAAAAGTCGTGGTTGAGGATGACATAATTGGCCATCCTGCATCCATTGCATATCATGACAGCCTGAAGCAGCTTGCCAAGTATCTCCTTCTCCCTGTCAGCATGTGTTCTGCCAAGGACCCAAACAGGAAGGCAGAGTTCACCTGGACCATTCGAAATCAATATCAGGTCCAGGGGAACAGCTGCTGTCATTGAATGGGTGAGTCTTTATTTAGCATCAAAGATTATTACATATTTTGGGACTGTTTTTACCCTGTAACACCAACCCTATTTTGTGGATCAACTCGAACATACACAAATGGAGAAGCTTATAACATAAGTGCTGTGGGGCGGAGAATGTTAAAAGTATGTGTATTAGTCATTGTAGTTACTGTAATGTGCTGTCTTTCACCGCCTGCTTTTTTCCAGATGTGTCCTCGTGGTCACACTGTTTGGAAGTGGGCTTCCCAGCCCATGTTGAAATATGGGATGCTAGTTGGAGACTTCATGCTTTCCAGTAATATCCTACTGTCGGGCAACAACTACGCCAAGATCTCACTACTGTTCAAGTTTATGAAGATGGGGATGGTGGAGAGGTCGACATTCTTCAGGATCCAGGACTCCTACTGTGTGGACACTATAAAGGAGTTCTGGGATGAGAAGAGAGCCACAGTCATCACCCAGCTCAAGTCAAAAGGGCCTGTTGTAGCCCTGGGTGAGTTTGAGACACACACGCATGTGCGCACACACACACACACACACACACACATACATACAAGTGCACATGCATACTTCATAATATGCACCATATAATCTAAATGTATTTATTCCCAATAGATGGTATTGGCAAGGCAGATGCATATTGATACTAAGACCAAAAACTAAAAAGTTAAAAAAAAAAAATGGTTGAGTGTAGACATAAAAGAGTAGGATAAAGTATATAATATTTTATCTTAGGATTTTATTTGTAGGATATGAAGTGCTGGACAGACATATTGCACAGTGGTTTGTCATTCAGTTGGATCAGCATAAAATGACAAATTCCGGACAATGTTCTTATCACATTTTCTCTATTTTTGTTCTAATTTATTTTCAAAGGAGATGCTCGCATGGACAGTCCTGGATTCTGTGCGCAGTATTGTACGTATACTGCCATGGACAATGGATCCAAACAGATAATCTGCATGGTCAACATCGACAAGCGTGAGACCATGCGGAATTCTGTCATCATGGAGAAGGAGGGCTTCATGCAAGCATTTGAGACACTACGTGAAGAACTCAACATTGAGGAATTCTGCATGGATGCTCATTCACAGATATCAGCCCTCTTCAGTAAGTTTATTATTGTATTTTGCTTTAGGAGATTGTTTCAGCAATCCAACTCTGTGCGTAGAGTCCCATGCCACAATCATCACTTACATTATTATGACTGGACAATGATTTGGATTATGACTTAGCATATATCCTCAATGACTTTTTTGTCCTACAGACAACAAAGGGAAATATAAAGACTGTGGTGCCCGACACACCCTGGACATGTGGCATGGGTCCAAAAGTTTGGGGAAAAGAATTCATGCAGTAAGTTCATGATCTCTCTGTAGATAGATATAGCTGGATTTTTAAAAAAAAAATCATCTACATCAATTCTCTTCTCATAAACCTATCTGACATCCCAAAAATGTATTTGTGCTACAATGTCAAGGCAGGACAGCAAAGGGGGTGCACCATCCTTCAGATGTGGAGTAACGATATCTGCAACCACTTCTGGTATTGCTGCAAGACTGCAGATACATATGAAGATTTCTTCGTAAGTATTATCGAAATTCATCTATCTA
The DNA here is from genome assembly GCF_041903045.1 of Epinephelus lanceolatus. Classification (NCBI taxonomy): domain Eukaryota; kingdom Metazoa; phylum Chordata; class Actinopteri; order Perciformes; family Serranidae; genus Epinephelus; species Epinephelus lanceolatus. The sequence goes on from NC_135747.1 coordinate 2,275,085, forward strand.
GGCCAGCCTCTATTGCTGAATAGTTATTGGGCAAAATTGGCTTCTATTCTTATTTACCACATTATTCACAACACGTGTAATTTTTTTGCCATAGGACAGGTGGGCTGGACTACTTCACCATGTGACAGGAGAACATGCGTGGGCCCTTGGTGCCTGTCAGCATGGTCCCTTGGTGGAGGACAGAGAGAAGGAGTGGATCCAGAAGGGTTCTGTGGCACACCAGAGACTGAGAGAAGTAGTTCTTGATGCACGCTGGCTAAAGAGCATACACAAATATCTACATTTTAGGTATGTCAACATAGGTCTATGTTCAACTTACTGTTTTCCCCTATGCAAATATGTGGCCCGCCACGAGAAACCCAGCAACAAGTCGGCCCGGCACAAGTCGAAAAAAAAAAAAAGAAAAAACGTTTTTTTGTTGTTTTTTTTAAAATTAGTGATTTTTGATTTTTTGCAGAATGTGTAAGTTGAAATCATGAAGAAGCCACTCCATGTTTCAAATAACAGTATTGGTGGCCTTAAAACCATAAACTTTGTATTTGAATTTGGGTTGTTTTAGAGGAAATGCTCTGATCCTAGTTGGGTGTGTGGCGATAACAACAGTAAATTTGCATACTGGCTTTCTTTGGCTATTCACGTGCTTTTGTTCTTTTTTCGGCCAATCAGCTGAACCACATGCAGCCAGCCGCTCCTGCATATTAAGGAACTGCTACTTCTGGAAGCTGCATGTGTTTTCATCATTGAATGAAGATGGACCAGGAAAAACGCATTGCAGAAGAGCTAAATCGTGGCTGTTACAGCGCAAATCTTTGGCAGTACTTCTTCGACAAGACAGATGCTTCTGGTTATGCCGACGCCGATCTCACTTCTGATTCTGAACCCGAACTAGAAGATGAAACTGACAAAATCGACGAGAGTGACTGCATTACACTGGAGAACATCCCTAATCTACAGCTGACCTTAGCCGAAGATGAAGATGACGAAGAATCCCTCGGCCTCGCAGCAGAGGAGCTGGAGCGTAAGATATCAGAAGCTATATCTACGGTAACATTTGAAGGGGATAAAGACAGCGAAATGGAGAAGACCCGTAACTTTGACTGCAAATGCTACGGAAGAAGAAAGGAGAATTCTCTCCTTGGGACACAGTCGTGTAGCCACAAACTTTCTCCAGAGCTTATGTACAACATACGGATGGATTCTTTTGCTGCCGAAAGAGAGTGGCAGGACATGAGAATAATTGGACACCTCGAGGCGAACAGATGTACAGTAGTTACTTCTGAGATGACTACATCCACCAAGAAGCCCCCAACGAAAAGAAAGCACCTCCGAACCACTTATTTCATCGGAGGCAATGAAGTCTGCAGGAATACTTTTCAGTTTCTTATGGGGTGAGTTTTCATTAACGTCCAAGTTATCTACGTTACGTTAGTGTTCATTCAGCGTCACATACAGGGATTACAAACTGTTTTTTCATGTTTTTTCATGGCTATACCTTACATTGTTATTAGCTAGCTCAGTACTGTCGCGAAAGTGCACTGGAACGGCAGTCAAACCTGTAACTTCCCACCCGTGAACTCGTACCAAAGCGATGTACTCCCAGTTCCGACCTCTGACGTCACATAACCCACAAACAAATATGGCAGCCCCTGTGGATGCGGTGATGCTGCATCTGATACATGGTAGACTTTAGGACAATGTAAAACTGTCTGTTAAACTGTTTGTGCACCACAGAAACATCAGTTTGTCACGGTCACACTGATTTTGTGTTCACGTTTGTGGCTGTGCACCTGGAACGCTTTGAGGTGGGAACTCGGAGATTTCAGCTAGGAAATTTCCCAGTTCCCAGTTGTCTGGAACGCAGCACTAGATGATAAACAAACATGGCAGCACACCGGTAAGGTAAGACAACACGTTTACATGTCGTTTTCTATATGTTCTCTAACATTTATCCTAACGATATGAGGCGGTCTTTGTGGGAAAAAAGCTTGTTTAGTGGACTAACTTTGCACTTGAAGGTATGCCCGTTCACTTACGTTTTAACAGGTCTGACGCTACTAATGCGCCCCGGCTGTATCTAGGCTAACGGCTAACATGCTAACTATTATTTCTATGTCACTAGTCACTTGAAATAAATTTAGGATGATAGGAGACAGGTTGAAATAAACCGAAATTTCCCTTTAAAATGAAAATGATATGCACATCGAAACTAAGCTGTAATGGGAGGTTTATAAAGGGTAATGTGAGCATCTGCTATTAATTTGAATAACACACCAACCTGATGATGTGCTTGAATAATGTGTGAATCACACACCCGTGGGTGAATAACACACCTTTGGGTGCATGAATAAAGTATTGGCTGTGATGCTAATGATTTAGCAACTAGCCTACCTGAGGGCAGTTTGGATGAATACATCCAGAGTCAGGTGACAAGGTGCCTGTTAGCATGACCCATGATCTGAAACTTCTTTGTTTTCCTTTTTCAGAATTGGCAAAGACACTCTGACTGACATAATCAAACACTTTGATGAGAATGGGGCAAGACCACGGTTAAGGAAGAAGAGCTCACAGCCACGGCCAGCCAGGTTCATCAGCCGTGAACAAATCCACAGAGCTGTGGAATTTATAAAAAACTATGCAGAAGACAATGCCATCATGCTGCCTGGCTGACATCCTGGGCATAGGGATTGGCATGTGAAGTTGCTGCCAACCCATGTGTCTAAGGTCTCCGTGTGGCGTCTCTACGTGAAGTCTGCTAAGGAGCTTGGTATGTGTAAAAATTGATTTTGAATCGAATGCTTCTAATGTGAATTAATGTGAAGCACTATTAGCAATTAAAGTATAATTAACCATAAGTAATATCTGTTTTTTCAGGTGAGCGTGCAGTTTGTAAATCAAGCTTCAAAGCACTGTGGAACCAGCTCCTCCCGCACATCAGAAGCTGCAGGCCACGTACAGATCTCTGCTGGCAGTGCCAAAACAATAACGAGCAGCTGGTACGAAGTGCAAACTTCCCAAATGATAGAAAGTCTGAAGCGGTCAAGAAGCAACAAGATCATCTTGCCCTTGTGCAAAAAGAGAGGGCTGTGTACAACGAGATGACTGCTGCCTGCAGAAAGACATGTGCTGACTCTCAGTTGTCTTTTGGACCCTCCCCATCAGCAAGCAAGAAGATCAGGATGCATTACAGTTTTGATTTTGCACAGCAGGTACTATTTATCACACATTATTTACGTCACTTCACTTTATTAAATGTCCCTTGAAGGGCGATTTGGTTTGCAGCAGATCAAGAGTTATCAGCACTTCAGGTATTTATATTGAAACTTCCACATTGTATATAAAAAATAATTTCATGGACATGATAGTGTTTTATGAGAAAACAGTGAGCCATGTTTTAAATATCCTGTTATGTGCTTATATTCTGTCACAGCTTTGATGCCAAGAGACCAGGTGTGGTGCTTGCTAGAACTCACAGTGATGCAGAACCTGTCGAATTTGAGCTACTGTGCAATCCGGGAGTTCTGCCCCTTGTTGACAGTCTTCCTGTCCTGGCCCCACCTGGACTGAACATTGAAAGGCAGACCTATCTTTTTGAAAAAATCAGGCCTCTCTGTGCTGACGAGGCAAGAGACATCACATGCCCAGCGCCAAGGGTCACAGCACAGAAGAGTATGCAGAAGAGGATGCAGGTGTGATATCACCAAATATTGGACTCTCCTTCACACCCTCTCCACAATGTGCTGATCAGCCACAGGAGCTCATTCAGCAACAGACTGATCCATCCACACTGCACCACAGAGTGACTTAAATGTATTTTATTTTATTAAATATTAGAAATAAGTATTTGCTCCTTCTAACTCTTAAGTATATTACCTTCTTGTTTTTCATTTTTATTCATCAACATTAACTACATTGTTCAAACTACTACAATAGTTTCTGCCCTGCAGGCTAACAGATACCAGATGTCACTGAGAGCTAGACCAGTAGGGGGTAGGGCTTATCTAAATGAGATGCAAATGAGCAGCATTGTGTTACCTGGCACCTGAGAATTCAGAATCGTTCAGGCTGGATTTCACAGTAAAGTAGTTTGAGGAGTGCCTGCATTCAAATGGCCACAACTTCTTCAAATATTTTCAGATTTCCATGTGTTAGACATCGTTGGAAAGCTTAGAAACTACACTTTCAGAATCTGTAAATAACTCAAAATGCCTCTCAGGAGACTTGTTCCTGGTTTTTCCATGGCTGGTCACATATTTCACTGTACTTCGGAATTTGTCCTGCTATGTCTTCATTTGTATTACCAGAGTATAAAGCAATAGTATCCTTCCTCTGTGCTCTCAGGTCAACTGCAGAGTTGGAGTCCTTCCACAGTCATATTCTAATGTATGCCAGCAAACGCTTCTGCTTTTCGCCGCCCGTGTACGCTGCTCGAGTCATGCTGGCTGGCCTGGACTACAACCACCACGTTGACAGACCAGCCAAAAGAAGGGCTGATGGCTCTATTCAGTATGTTTAATTTTATGTGGAAAAACTAAATACTGTACATTGTAAGGTAACATGAATGTATCACTAAGCTTATATTCTTTTCTCTGATGGCAGATACGGCAAGGTGTACAATAAAAAGTCCAGGAAGTGGAGCCTTTACACACTAAAGGTGGAAAAGGACTACAATTACATTGTGGACCTCCAAAGTGCGATTCTGCGGCACAGGTTGTCCGCTACTGTGGGTTTACCACAGACCGCAAGAAAGAGGCCTGACGATCCCCGTCAACATGGGGTTCTGTCAGGTGTCCCTGCCCCATCAACACAGGAGCTTTTGCAGAGTCAACTCAGCAGAGGGCTAGGTGAGTTTTCTTACGATATTGTTCGCTTGATCATGAAGTGCTAACATACTTATGTGCAAAAGGTAATTTAAAAAATCCATATCATAACTTATGATCTAAAATAGTTATCTAAACAAAGCTATGGATAAACCACTTAGAAAACTGACATAAATGTTTGTTACTGTGTGAAATGGAAACGAAGTTGTAAGTGTTGTCATTCATTGTGTGTCTTTGAGATGCAGTAATTATTGTCAAATGTGTAATTGTGATATTCTCCCTAAAGTTAAATCACTGCCAAAGGACTAGATCGCCACAGCAGACAATGACGCCTCATGCCTGACCTGTCAGCCATCCCTGGACACGCCTTTTGTTAGATGTAAATACAGATTGTTTATGACACTCAGAAGCGGCAAAAGTACAGATACTTGTATAAAAAAAGTATTTCTCTTAGGTCTCTCTTGTATTTTTTTTAATAAAACAATAAAAAGTGTTATACCACATTCGTTGTCATTATTCATTTAGGTAAAATGAAAAGGAAAGTCATTTATCATTTTGGTAAAGGAAAGTCATTTATCATTTTCAAATTTTTATTCCAACGTGACAAAATATAAATAAACAGAAATTTGGACTGTACAGACTATACACCTCAGTGCAAATTTTACAGGAACAATATGTAAAGCAGTACACAATATAAACAGCAGGGCCCAAGAGTGAATGCTATTTATTGCACTGTGCTTACACCCTACTAGGGATGAAACCTGTGTATTGTCAATGTGGATCTGGGTAGCGGTCTCTAATTTTCCAAACACAGCAACTAGGAATTACTACTCTGTGCCCAGCTCCCAGTGCCCCATATTTCCACACAACATATTGCCGGTATGCTGCGTAGCAGAATTGTTTATTGCTCTCCCCTGGGTCTGGAAGATCCTCCACAGCCCGGACATCATTCCAGATCCTTCTGGCAAGTCGCAAGACCCCCTCCTGCAAAATGTACACTTCCATGTGAGGCAGCATGGAAATGCAGGAGTCGTGCTGTTGCCCACAGCACTTTCTTTCTACATCCATGGGCATCTCACGGCAGTTTCGGCACACACACCAAGTGGGTTGACCCGGAGCTGGAGGGCCTGGTGGAGGAGCATTTCCTGATGTTGACATGTGGAGGAGATCAAACATGAGGCTTGGGTCCCTTGTCAGGCAGATCTGCAGCAACTGATGGGATTCTTCCAAGCTCAGTGTATGAATTCTGGCTTGTAAAACAATAGTTCATCAAGAAGATTAGACTTTTTTTTTTTTTAACAGAGCTTTACTGTCCTCTAAGAAGAATTTTGTGTCCACAGTACATGCCAGGTAATCATTTATAGTTATTGGTGATGTTGAGGTCCGAAAAATATGAAATAAAAATAAAAATACTATTACAGATAGGCTACCTGCTCATCTGCAATTCTTTGAGCTTGCAGATTCTCCACTCGCAGAATATCCTCATGTCAAAGTTGTTCTCCGTTCGCAGTCCGGCTTGCTCCCTGTCCTCTACTTCGACTTCCTCGGCTTCTACCCGGTGCACCCGCTCTAGCACAGCCTCCTCTTGCTCGAGCACGACCTCGGACCTGTCCTCTTTGACCTGAAGACGTGCTCGGCTGCGGACTGTAGGTAGGATCAGAGCCAGTGCTCTCATCGTGGAAGCTCTAACAAGCAAAATAATGAAGATATATAAAAACACAAAATTCATGTTTGTCAGTGATGGTAACAGAAAAAAAACGTTACATTGTTAGAATGTAATTTAGCAGACGCTTTTATCCAAAGTGACGTACATTTGAGAGTTTATACAACACAAAACGTGTAATGTTAGCCTAGTATTGCTAACGTAAACATAACGTGCTAGCTTGAAAGCTGCAAGTAACGTTACTAACAATAGCCATGCTTTTTTTACATTCATTATAATAATAATATAGTTTACTTACAGGTGAATGAGACAAGAGGTAGTTTGGTTGATGTCCAAAATGTGCTGAAATACTTGGCTCTCCTGTGCCCTGCAGCTGACTCCGACTGTAGGATGCGCGTTCAAGTTTGTGGGGCCGTGGCCTTTGGACGGAGCACTGACGGGAGGGGGAGGAGGGGGTGGAGCTTAGAGGAGATGCCACTTTCAATTCTTGCTAGGTCTCCAACATTACCAACTACAGCTTTAAGCTATATTTAATGTGTATTTTGAATCAACTATATAAATAAAGTTTGATTTGAACTAAACTTTACAGCACTTAACACAGTCCTCCACCGCCGACTATTGTTTTGGAGGTGTAACTGCAGAGTGGTACAGACACACCACCGCAGAAGTGAAAATAACGTGCAGATTTTTTTTTTCAGTGGACTTCAGTGGACCAAAATTTTCTTTGGTTGACTACAGCCCTACCAGTTACTTTACAAAGTTACTCCCTGAGAAAAGTGACTCAAGTACTTTTAAAGTACTTCCAACGTTACTCCCTGAGAAAAGTAACTAAAGTATTTTTAAAGTACTTTTGAGTATTCTACATTTCCTATTGGGCAATGGACCACAGGGCGCTTAGCCTACATTTTTTGTCTCCAAAATTAAAGTTATGGACCACTTGCCCTTCACTGAGATCCAATTCTCCCATCACAGCCATCACTTTGACCAGTAGAAACACAGAGTGATCTGCTGCCGTAGACAACTGACAACAACACCCCAGCCTTTTTAATATTTCCTTGAGGGATGTTACCACGACAGAGTAAAAGGGGAAAATGATAGTGTGAAACAGCAAAGGCACTTTGTCAACCCACTGAGTACTGTTATTAGCATCAAGCTAGCAAACAATGTTAAATCGTCACGATCGGACATAAAGTAATAACATTAACAAATATTTGCGGAGCTTTTACTCACCACAACTGCAGAGGCTACCAGCTTCATTTCAAACAGTCTACATTATAGAAGGTCCTGGAATCAATGAAATCTCCTTGCACAGCCACAGGTAGTCAGGTGCTGGTAGGCAGCAGGAACGTGTGTAATCAGCTTGACAAACAAATCCTCCGCACGCTGACATAGACTTTACTATACTTGACAACGCTGGAACAACGCTCAAATAAAGTATAGTAAAGTCTATGTCAGTGTGCGGAGGATTTGTTTGTCAAGCTGATTATAGAAGGTCCGTTATTTATTAATCCCTCTGTGTTTTTATATATTTACTTTTTATCCGTTCCCGTTGTCTTTATAAAATTAACACATCGCACCGTCATTTCAAACTCAACACTTCCTGAATTTGTTTCAAATTAAAAGCCCCTTATAACCTCGGCTGAGAGAATCCCTCCATTTTCTAAATAGGCTTTTATTGTGAAACATTTGTAGGAACTTGTTGTGGAGGATACAGTAGCTTGAATATTTGCATACGGTGCTTCAAATGTAGCTCCTGCCATCTGCTGACGCTTTTAGGTGACTACAACAACATTTCCGCTGGCACATGAACACACACAAAGACTCAAATAATAGTAAAAGTAATAAAAATAGGACAAGAATAACCCGATGACATGAAAGACGACCGGGGATAATTGGTGAGTACCATCGTGTAGTGTGTAATATCTGTCGGCCAAGTCACGGCACGATTTTATGACTCCACAATCGTGTAATGTGACATAGTGACTTTCAGAACGGGCAGAAAAGTCGTGTAGTGTGTGTACCAGGCATAATGCAAGTCTTTCTGAGTCTGACCTGACTGTCAGCGAGTCCTCCTCCATCTATTGAGTTGTGGGGATTTTATTGACGGTCCTGCAGAGACTCCACCGTAGACAATGGCAGCATTTCTTCTACCACGTAGCTAGCCACAAGCTTCATGACTTCTTTCAGACGAATAGGTTTAACGTTATCTCCATTATTAGAACCAAAAGACCAGTGTTCTAAAAGTAACGGAAGTAACTGATGGCTTGTTTGAAAATGTACTCAAGTATCTGATTACTCAAACAGCAAACTAACGCATTAGGTTACTCGTTACTGCAAAAAGTAATCAAAGTACTCTAACGCATTACTTTGTAACGCGTTATACCCAACTCTGGTTAGTGCCCATGGCATCATGGCGAACTTGCACATCTGTGAAGGCACCATGAATGCTGAAAGGTACATACAGGTTTTGGAGCAGCATATGCTGCCATCCAGATAATGTCTTTTTCAGGGACATTCCTGCTTATTCCAGTGAGACAATGAGACACATTCTGCACGTATTCCAACAGCACAAAATATGACAACAGAAACGCCAGACTGTGTAGCAACTGAAGCTGAAAATCAAGCAAAAATGGTAAAGAATTTCACTTTCAAAACTTCAACAGTTTGTGTCCTCAGTTCCCAAACACTTATTGAGTGTTGTTAAAAGAAAAGGCGATGTCACACAGTGGTAAACATGTCTCTGTTTCAACTTTTTTAGAATGTGTGGCAGGCATCAAATTTAGAGTGAGTGTATGTTTACAAAAAAACAATAAGATTGATCAGTTTGAACATTAAAAATCTCGTCCTTGGACTGTGTTCAATTAAATATAGGTCAAAGGGATTTGCAAATCATTGCATTCTGGTTTTATTTATGTTTTACAGTGTCCTAACTATTTTTGTAGAATCAGGGTTGTACATGCAGTCAATTGACCAATTGTTAATCTTAAAATATTGATTGGAGCTACTTTAATTGATTGTCTTTTGTTTAAACAACCATTTATCTACACTATAATTATAACAAAAGCTCTGTTTACTTGAGTACATTGGAATCAGTTTGCAGTGATTGACTAATCAGCTAACAGAGGAATAATTTAAGCGCTAAAAATCCATCATAAAGTAATTTCCTGCAAGATATGTTTTTGAGAGCACATCAGCTGTATTTGCTGATAAAGATCACTGTAGAGTTTTGTTATAAAAATGAACACATGCAGTGTTTTACAGTGACAAGCCATGAATCATAGAGTTTCTACTCACTATCTCTGTCCAGAGTAATTTGGTTACTTTCCACCCAGGCGGAGCTCTCTGTCCCCAGCTGCGCCCGCACTCTGCCTCTATACTTTCCGTACTCAAATACGGAGATGTTAGGGCACATTGTGAAGTCACATTCAAGCGTGGAGATGTTCACACAGCCCACTTTGTAGTCTGTGACTGTGGATCTGTGGACAAAATACAGTGCTGGTTTTACAGATTTGCTAGAGGTGATGAAAAGGTAGAAACAGAATGGTAGTGACCAAACCTCTGAAGCTGACGGTGGGCTTGACAGCAACACAGTGTGTGTGTGTGTGTGTGTGTGTGTGTGTGTGTGTGTTTGACAGCGTGCTTCTGTGTGTAAATAATTTTCAGACAAAGCTAGCAGTACACCATGCTGTCAAATAAAGATTTAATCATCACATCAGCACAAATTATAACCTTAATTGCGGCTATGACTACCATGTTAGCAAAGAGATGCCTATCTAAACATAGAACAGACTTTATTGTCAATGCACAAGAAGTACAGTTAAATTTGCTGTGCCATGCCTGAAATAGAAAAAATAGAAAATAGACAATAATAAATACACAACACATACACATACACATGTACACAATCATTCCAATCAATAAATATAAAAAATAACATTAAAAGCAGTATTGCACAAGTGGACCCATTATTGCATGTTTGAGTTAAGCTGAATGATTCTCAATATAATTCACGACACAATGGTGGGGCAGTGTTTGATTCTGTTCAGAACATCCAGCTGTCACAGAGCATAAACATAAGTTTGTGTACACCTGATAAATCTAAGCCCAGTTTTCACTTTTTTTATGCCTCTGCACTGGTTAGCTATGGCTGGAGCATTATGTTTTCGGGCTGTCCGTCTGTCCCGTCCTTGTGAACACAATATCTCAAGGATGGCTCAAGGGAATTTGGCACAACTGTCCACTGGGACTTAATGTTGAGCTGATTTTGGTGGTCAAAGGTCGAAGGTCAAAAGTCAAGTCTATATAACCTCATCTGTCTCATTGTCGTGAATGTGGTATTGGGAGAAGGAGGAATTTCTTCAAAATTGGCACAGATGTCCTCTTGGACTTGTAGAGGAACAGCCTCTCTGGACTTCCCTTGAACCAGCATTATCAATGAACAAGACCCACCAGACCACCGGGGGTCAAATGTTTAGGATTCCACCCTGTATTACCCCGACTGGACAAAAACTTCTTTCAGCCATCCTTAGGCCAAAACGAGGTAGAAAGTCACTTGGAATGCCTCAAGTTTCAGATGCCATCCTAAAGTATCCAGCCTTGGGGCAAAACGCAGTGATGAACGACCCACTAGTTGTCGTGAGACAATGCTTCTTTGCTCTGCCACATCCTGTCCATTCGCATTGCCCCAGGAGAAATCACGCCCTCCCCTCTCTTACCAAATGTTTCTGTGTGACAAAATTGAAATGTCTGTTGGAAGTGAAATTATACATTTTATCCCTATTATGTGTTTGGAGTTGTAGAAATATAATTGGGATTTGTTAATCAACCTGTTTTCATGAATATGTGCTTCCTCATTTTGTTTTCCATCATATGTTACAACTATAGGTTGTTTTCAATTGTATTCATTTTAATTGGATGTTAAGAACCGATTTTGACCATAATGAGAAGAGTATGATCTGGTATAATAAGAAACATTAAGTTTCTTTTGAAATAAAGTAATCAGCCTGTTTTACAACTAAGAAGACTGCCTTATCAGATCCGCTCACTTTGGCTGGTTAAAAACATGTGCGCTTTGGTGCACTCGCTCTCTTGTGTGTTTCTCTCTCTTGTATTTCCGCTCTCTTGTTTCCTCTTTCTTGTCTCGCTCTCTTGTGCTCTTCTTCTTGTTTTTTTCTTTTGTTTCTTCTTTTTCGTATCTTAGCCTCTTTCGTATTTACGTTTGTTACGCTTTTATACACTGACGATCAAAGTTATTTTAAACTTTTAAGCTTTGCTTATCCAGTTTTCATTTATCTCCAGTGTTTTCAACATTTTTATGCGCGTTAATAATAACTTTGATAACAATATCGAACGGCCAGCGATGTTGTTTTCATCATTATTATAAGTGAGTAATTATAACAAAGTAGACAAGTGCCCTTTTCGACTTGCTTCTTCAACCAAAGATTCATCAAACCCAGTGGCTGCCAGCCACTTGCCACAGTGGTTCTCGTGCCAAAGCCAAAGGCTTTTTGCAGTGTTAGGAAACCGACGCTGGGGACACCCACAAGACTTCACAGGCTCAACCGCTCCCCCCTCCACAGTGCTGGAAAATCTGGGAGTTGCAAAGTGAAAGTTCGGGGCCCCAGGAGAAACGTCTGCATGATTCGCTGCTAAGAAGGGAGGTAACGAGCTCCCCTCACAGGTGACCCGCTGGGCAGTGGTGAGAGCTGATGTCAATTAGGAGATTTAATTATTTTATATTTAATTAATTAAGATTCCTTAGATAAATATTTTGCGCATTCCTGCGTTCCCAAGTTATCGTAACATACTCTCACTATCGCCAAATTAAATAACTCACATGAGTGTTACTTCTTGTTTTAATCAATTTATACATACTGTTGATTTTGTGTTATTTCATATTATCCTCATTCATTTATTCAGTTGTTACCCATTTAGCTTATATAAATTTTCATTTACCGGCAAGTCGTTGTCTGTGGATATTTCTTTTGAGTAGAAATTAAGATCACTGTATGGAGAATTCATACCCAGTTATTGAGATTGATTCATTATTGATAAGTGTGCTGACGAATTAATAATTGGTTTACGGAGTTATTAATCTGATTAGTCGCTTCCCTCATTAGGAGGGTGGTGACCCAAACTTTATTACGAGTGCGAACATTCTCAAAAAGTAATTTCTCCTACAGACTAAACAATGAACTGAGCGGATTTTGGTGGTCAAAAGCCATCTTATGAACGTAATACCTCAAGAACAGCTTCAGGGAATATCTTCAAATTTGGCACAAATGTTCACTTGGACTGAAGTATTTTAGAATTGTGTGATCATAAATCTGGCCATAAATCAACTATTCATATGCTAATAATAACAAAACTTCACACATATGTCTAATAGGATAAATAATCAAGTGATGAAATTTTATATCCAAAAGGTCAAAAGTCAGCTTTACTGTGACATCATACTGTTCTGCATAAAATACTTTTAATACATTATTCAATGTCATTTTAGGGACAGAAGGGGCTGATTGTAAAGATCTTCTGTGCTGTCAAGGGGACAATGGATGTGAGGCATCCACAGACCTAGATGTAAACTTTAGGAGAAACTTGACTGGTGCGCGGAGGCATACAACTGCAGGCCAGTATTTCTAGTGAGCTGTGTTTTGGTCTCCACCGACTCCTGAGGTGCTAAATACTGCACTATTTTCACCAGCTGGTCTCCAACTGTGTTTGTTGCTTGGTGCTGAGCAGGGTTTTTTTTATGGAAAGCATCTGTCTGTTGCTGCTGGAAACAGGACTGATGAGAAAATTATCTCTATAGCTTAAGATGTTAAGCTATCAGTAAATGAAATTACTCTGATTGGCAGTTCAGCTCCATGAATGTAATGGGAGAACTGGACACAGCATTGGCAGCAGGGCCCCATTTATTCCTTTTAGAGAGTTGCTCAGTGGCCCATGATGCTAAAATGGTATAACTGCCATGTAAAAAATGACCAGGATGATCTGCACTGTTTCCACACTGTGCAGCCCATAGAGCAGGCACACTAGAGACTTAAGCAGCTGAGCGCTACCAAGTGCAGCAGAGTGTTTTACTTCCACCAGCTGAGTGGCTGACTTCCAGTTCAGCGCTCCACTAACTTGAATGAGGATCAAATGATTTAATCTTGCGGCTCGTTTAGACTTTCAAAATGTTATCAGACCAAATCAATCAAATACTCACTGTAAAACAAATCATTTCATGGGGGTGGTGTCACTCAAAAAAAAAAATTTTATTCATTGGTTAGCTGATGTCTCTTCCCAGTGAGTATACCTCGGTATACCAATTCAGTGGGAAAAAAGTATTTTTGGGCCACAGGACATCACATGACGGACCCCAGAAATTGCAGTCCCACTGTAGTTCAGCTCAGCACACTAGAGGAAAAACTGAGGGGAGGAAAGTAAAGAAAGAGCTTAAGCAATCTGAAAGGAATTGGCAATTAACCAAACTGGAAGAATGTCATTTAATCTGGGCAGACAGTCTCAAAACGTATAAGAGGGGCTTCCGCAATGCCAGAGCAAACTATTACTCAGCTTTAATAGAAGAAAATAAGAATAATCCCAGGTTTCTTTTCAGCACTGTAGCCAGGCTGACTGAGAGTCACAGCTCTACTGAGCCTTGTATTCCTTTAGCCCTTAGCAGTAATGATTTTATGAGCTTTTTTAATGACAAAATTCTAACTATTAGAGGCAAAATTCATGACCTCCTGTCCTCAGATAGTACCTATCTGCCCTCAAACACAGCTGTAAGACCTAATATATATTTAGATTGCTTCTCCCCGATTTCTCTTCAACAACTGGCCGCAGTGATTTCTTCATCTAAATCATTAACGTGTCTCTTAGACCCCATCCCAACTAGGCTACTTAAGGAAGTCTTACCTTTAGTTAACACTCATATATTAGATATGATCAATATATCCTTATTAACAGGCTATGTACCACAGTCTTTTAGCTGTAATTAAACCTCTCCTAAAAAAGCCCACCCTGGGTCCAGAGGTGTTAGCCAACTATAGACCAATATCTAATCTTCCCTTTCTTTCAAAGATCCTTGAGAAAGTAGTCGCAGTCCAGCTGTGTGATTTTCTCCATGATAATAATTTATTTGAGGAATTTCAGTCAGGATTTAGAGTGCATCATAGCACTGAGACAGCACTAGTTCAAATTACAAATGATCTTCTGATTGCTTCAGACAAAGGACTTGTCTCTGTACTTGTTTTATTAGATCTTAGTGCGGCGTTTGACACAATTGACCATCAAATTCTGCTACAAAGACTGGAACACTTAATTGGCCTAAAAGGTTCTGCACTAAGCTGGTTTAAATCTTATTTATCTGATCATTTTCAGTTTGTTCACGTTCATGATGAATCATCCTTACGTACTAAAGTTTGTTTTGGAGTTCCGCAAGGTTCTGTGCTCGGACCAGTCCTATTTACTCTATATATGCTTCCTTTAGGTAACATCATTAGAAGTCACTCATTTTCATTGTTATGCAGATGATACACAGTTGTATTTATCGATGAAGCCAGAAGAAAGTAATCAATTAACTAAACTTCATAATTGCCTTAAAGACATAAAAACCTGGATGAGCACCAATTTCTTTATGTTAAATTCAGACAAAACTGAAGTTATTGATCTTGGCCCCAAACAACTCAGAGACTCTTTATCTGATGACACAGTTTCTCTAGATGGCATTGCTCTGGCCTCTAGCACTGCCGTAAGAAACCTCGGAGTAATATTTGATCAAGATTTGTCTTTTAATTCTCATTTAAAACAAACCTCACGGACTGCATTTTTTCATATGCGTAATATTGCGAAAATTAGGCCTATCCTGACCCGAAAAAATGCAGAAAAATTGGTCCACACTTTTGTTACCTCTAGGCTGGATTACTGTTAACTCCCTATTATCAGGTAGCTCTAGTACGTCTTTAAAAACTCTCCAGCTAATTCAGAATGCAGCCGCATGTGTACTAACAGGAACTAAGAAACGAGATCATATTTCTCCTGTTTTAGCTTCTCTGCACTGGCTCCCTGTAAAATCCAGAATTGAATTTAAAATCCTACTGTTAACTTATAAAGCTCTAAATGGTCAGGCTCCGTCGTATCTTAGAGAGCTCATAGTGCCATATTATCCCACCAGAACACTGCGCTCTGAGAATGCAGGGTTACTCGTGGTCCCTAAAGTCTCCAAAAGTAGATCAAGAGCCAGAGCCTTCAGCTATCAGGCTCCTCTCCTGTGGAATCATCTTCCTGTTGCGGTCTGGGAGGCAGACACCGTCTCCACATTTAAGACTAAACTTAAGACTTTCCTCTTTGATAAAGCTTATAGTTAGGGCTGGCTCAGGCTTGGCTTGTACCAGCCCCTAGTTAGGCTGACTTAGGCCTAGTCTGCCGGGGGACCTCCTATAATACACCGGGCACCTTCTCTCCTTCTCTCTCTCTCTCGTGTCCTATTACTGTATCTTGCTAACTTGGCCATTCTGGATGTCACTAACTCGGCTCCTTCTCCGGAGCCTTTGTGCTCCACTGTCTCTCAGGTTAACTCGTATTGCAGCGGTGCCTGGATAGTGTGACGTGTGTGGTTGTGCTGCTGCCGTGGTCCTGCCAGATGCCTCCTGCTGCTGCTGTTATCATTAGTCATACTTCTACTGTTATTATACACACATGATTATTGTCACACATGTATACTATCAGATATTAATATATTATTATTAATTATAATATTACTTTCATTAATGTTGTTATAAGCTACTGCCATTACCGTCTATCCTGCATCTCTCTCTGTCTCTGTCTCTCTCTCTCTCTTTCTCTCTCTCTCTCTCTCTCTGTCATACAGTTTACTGTTAATTTATTATGTTGATCTGTTCTGTACGACATCTATTGCTCGTCTGTCCGTCCTGGAAGAGGGATCCCTCCTCAGTTGCTCTTCCTGAGGTTTCTACCGTATTTTTTCCCCGTTAAAGGGTCTTTTTTGGGGAGTTTTTCCTTATCCGCTGTGAGGGTCCAAAGGACAGAGGGATGTCGTATGCTGTAAAGCCCTGTGAGGCAAATTGTGATTTGTGATATTGGGCTTTATAAATAAAATTGATTGATTGATTGATTGATTGATTTACTTACATCCAGAACATGCAACTACGAATCAGCATGGTAGATGAAAATTCTGATTTTCTTGTAACTGGTCTGATCACAGCACTTCAGAGAAACGGAACAGCATGAATGATGAAGCAAAAAAGTCTATTCATATGCAAAATAGCATGTAATTGGCCCACAGCTACTGAGTGCTTACCAGAAGAGTGGAATTTCCAAGTACTAGTGGACGAGCAAAACTTTGCTTTTGCTTTTAGTTGTGTAAATTCACACTGTCTCTATACTCTTGGCTTTACACAGCTCACCAGTTTCAGAATTTTAACACTAAAAGAAGATTCAATCTCTTTCAAATAAATGCTGACCCTCATCCCTGGATATTTCTTCACAGGTTTCATAAGATGTGGATATAATTATCTGCTGCCTTTGTCTCATATGATAGTAAACTGGGTTTCATACTGGACAAAAACAAACAATTTGAATATAAAAACTGCAATGTCTCAGGGTCTAACAACTTGTGATGGTCGTTTTTTATATTTTCTGATGTTTTCTGATAAATTGATCGATCTAATAATCAATAATGAAAATAATCCATAGTTGCAACTCTAGAAATCAGCTGTAGTTTTAACCTTAACAGTCTTTGATGGCTGTGCAGTAATAACAGACTGACAAAGAAGCCAGTGTTTGCAGAACCACAGAGGGTTTTATTGGTGCTAAGAGTGGTGTTGACTCACTTGTACTCAGTTGTGTAGATCAGGCTGCTGGCTGGCTGTTCAGGTGAATCCCACCGCAGCACCAGGTTCAGGTTATAGGAGGTCAAGTGGACATTTGTGGGTGTGCTGAGGACTCCTGATACCACTGCACAGGCCAAACCCAAATATGGTAAAAAGTTAGTAGGATCACAGGTCCACTCAGGAATGGATATAACAGTCAGTTTTTTTAATAATACAAAACATGTCATGAGCTGAGCAACTGTACTTGAAGGTTTTCCATTGAAAAAACCCATATTAACGACAGGCTCTTTTGTCTTTGCGATCATCATTATTGTGTGGTGATCATAATGTTGCATCTTTTATTGGCTCATCATTTTGTTCTAATTATGTTTCCATTAAAGCCACAAAAAACCTGTTGTTTCCATATCAGTAAATGTATTTTTGTTCCCCAACTTCATTTATTGGTTTTTATTACATGTTTACAAAATTCAGCTACACTTATTCATTCAGTGAACACTCATTATTTGTGAACTGACCCCTCCCAATGGTACTAGGGTGACCATATTTTGATTTCCAAAAAAGAGGACACTCGGCCGGCCACGACATAGCCTACTTAAATGATACTCGCAGTTTACTCAAAGATGCCTTATAATTTTAATATATTTAAAATTTATATGTATGGATAGAAAATTCAATTATATTACAAAATAATATCTCTCAGAGACAGAAATTCAGATAGGCCCCAATAGGGGACACATAAGGCCCGTTTCCACCGCAGGAACTTCGGGGTAATTTTACGGGGCCGGGGCCGTTGGTGCGTGTCTCCACCGCAGGAACCACCCCCTAAGGACAGAGTTCCGGAACTTTTACAGGGGCTAAACAAGTCTCTGCCTCGGGGTAGGTACTCAGAACGGCCCCGAAAGACTCCTGGCTGGGGCTTGGGGATTACTTGGTGCTGACTGGATATACTCAAGGAGGGATGTGACGTGAACAGAAAGCTACAAAATAGCTGGCATTTTTAAAACTCAGCAGATGAGGGTTAGCTTGTTCATATAGCTTCCGCCGCCATGTAAAAAAAACTCACTAAATGGCCCGTGAAAAAAATATTTTTTCCAGCGGATATCTTAGTTACAACATGATTGAGCTAGCAAAGCAGTTTTGTGTTGCTATGTGTGGTATTTATTCAGTTATGGGAAATCACGATGTCTAGAAAGCATCAGTAGTGGCTGCAGCTGACAGGGACAGCTCACAGCAGCATCTGTTAAAAGCCTCCCGTTGTCGGATACGACATGAAACTACTCCAGTTAGCTCAATCATGTTGTAACTAAGACATCCGCTGGAAAAACTATTTTTTTCACGGGCCATTTACTGAGTTATTACAGACACCGCTATCGGCTAACAGCTAACAACGTCCCTACGTCGCCCCGGTCAAAATGGTCGCGCAATGATTACGTCACATCCAGAGCCCGTAACTTTACAGGAACCTTCCTCGTACTCCGCTCTCTCAGCGGAGACACGGCGGTTGAGAGAGCCGAGCGAGAGGACGTTCCTGTAGTAGTTCCTGCCCCCCAAATAGTACCAGGAACTTCATCAGTGGAAACGGGTCTATACACACACTAGAGTGTGGTGATCTGAGCCCGACGGTACCCGAGGGGTCGGGCTGGGTTTGGTCAAAAATGTAGCCTAGCTATGAATTGTATTTGGGCTCGGGTCGGATTCGGTCAGCTTTCAGTGAAAATGTAGTGTAAAAATAAATAAAATCCTATTGTCTGTCCTGTTTATTGCTTGGGCACTGTTATTTACGTGACAACACCTGAACATAACACACACAGACACACATTGGCTGTTTGTTTCTACCTCTCCCCTCGCTGGAAGTCTCGGACCTCCAGCTGCCCACCTCAGCCTTGATTAAACACTGAAAATAAAATAAAAGAGGGAGACAGGTTTTTCCTATTTTATCTTATTTTGTTATATTTCTCCCACTCCTTTCGCTGGAAGCGTCAGACCTCCCGCCGCCCGCTCCTGCCGCCCGCTCCCGTCTCAAACACGGAGGTTTCCCTCTCCGCTGAGCACCCACGGCGCACGCCCGGCCTGTTAAATAGCCTGTAACCATAACAACTGTGTGACACAAACTCAGTGCTTTGGTCACTAAATAATGTCGGGCTCAGTTCGGGTTCTGACAGAAATATGCGCCTGTGCCGCACTCTAACACACACACAAACACACGGAAAACCGGACATTATCATCAGTTTATAAAAACCCCCCGGACGCCCCGGACGGGATGTGAAAAGTGGACATAGCCGGGCAAAAGAGGACGCTTGGTCAGCCTAATTATGGTACACACCCAGTGTAGAGCAAAACAAAAAGTACAGGGCAGAAAAGTACAGGGAAAATAAAGATGAAGAAGAAGAAGAAGAAGTAAAGCTCAACATAACAATGAGTCAAAGCAAGCAAGACAATTATATTCAGTCCAAAGCAATGACAGGTCATGGTATTAACATATGTCAGAGAGGGATTCCATGTCTTTTCAAATGCATTATAAGTGCCAGACAAGGTCAGCCTGCTTTTTTCAAGTTTAAGAAAATGCAGTACCTCCTTAATCCAGCCCGTGTGGGTAGGCAGGACTGATGATTTCCACTTTAACAATATCAGTCTCCTAGCTAACACGGTTGTAAATGCTATTATGTTCTTATTAGCAGAAGAGAGAGTGAGAAAAGAGAGCAAAGAGGGCAAAACACCAAATAGACCAGTAATAGCATGAGGGACCACATTCTCCCCATCCACCCCATATAGTGTGGCAAAAATCTCAGTAATAGTAGTGGTAAACAGTAAATGTAATCAAGAAATCCTAATGACAAAACAGTGGCATCATTAGGCCTGGGCGTCTGAGGCTAGGGCCTGTAATGTTTTATGAGTAGCCCCAGGTCTACATATATAGGCAATAGGCCTATATAATACTACTACTACTACTACTACTAATAATAATAATAATAACAATGAAGAGCCCCAAATGTACTCATTACATGTATTACAGGCCCTGAATCTTTAAACTAACCAAAGCTGACAAATAAATGTGGTGCAGTATAAAGTACAATATTTCTCTCTAAGATGTTAAGGAGTAGAAGTATACAGTAGCATAAAATGGAGACACTCAAGTTAAGTACAAGTACCTCAAATTTGTTCTTTGGTACACTACTTGAGTAAACATGCTTAGTTAATTTTCCACCACTGTTAACATAAATAAATTTAAAAACTATTGTTACAGCTGTAGTCTATAAATGTTTAATGGTAGCAGTTGCGAAGTACTGGCTTTTTTAAAGATTATTATTTTTTGGCATTTTGCCTTTATTGGACAGGACAGACTAAGAGTGACAGGGGGAGAGAGACAGAGGATGACAGGCTGCAAAGGGTCATGGGCTGGAATCAATCCTGTGGCCGCTGCGCCAAGGACACAGCCTTTGTACATTGGGCACGTCCTTGACTAGGTGAGCTAGTGGGCACCCTGCAAAATTCTCTTTCTGCTCAATACCAATACAAATAATTAACAACTAGTAGGCTAATATTTTTTACATGACAATTCAAAATTAACCTGGAAACAGTATCTTAAGTACATATTTACTTTTTTTAATGATTAAGATGTGTACTTTAAATGTAAATAATGTTCCAGAATGCATAAAAAAAGCATCAAACGGAGAATGAGCTACAGAGGTCCAGACTTAGCCCCAAATGTCTTCAAATCCCAGAAACGCCCTTCTGTACTTAAGAAAAAAAAACTTTAAAACTAACAGCTCCATATTTGATGTACTTGGCTGGGGTCGTCCTTCTTAAAGGGAAGATGGTTCCTCGTAAGCTGTAGTTACAGTAATAAGCCCAGCACACATTCTGTATGATTAACAATCAAGTGACAAAGCTGAATTGTTTACCTCTGGATCCGCATAGTGTTGAAAACGTCAGGGCAAAGGCACAAATAGAGGCTGACATGTTATCCGCAAGTCTCTTCTGTCAGTTTAAAAAATAATTTAGCTGAGCACTGTGGGTGACCGAGTCTGTTTCATATCTCATGTCTGTATTTCCTGGTATCATTCAACGGGGGGGGGGGAGTCCGCGGAAACGAAACTCACTACTGCACAGAAACGTCTGCGGCTTCAGGGAATCAGCCTATCGGTGACCGTTGAAAAAAAGAGGCACTCGTGTTGTCGTGTAAACAAGACTGCTCTTCAAATATAAAAAGTAGGCTCGTTCGAGATGAGCCAGGCCTGCGCAGATTCTATCACCGGCGATCGGCTCACAATGCATGTTTTGTGTCCGACTTCATTCCGACTTGCTCTGACGTATTACAAAAGTGGACGGTGATAAAATCGCGAAAGCGAGTGAAATCGTAGCTTCATGAAGCAGTGAACCTCTTTGACACAATTCAAGAATGACACACAAGGCTCGTTCGCGATGAACTGCGCCTCGTCTGGAAAGTGGACGAGAAGGCGGTTGCAGCAGGGGGCGGTGACAAAAAGTCAAGTCGGACAGTTTCCCGACAATGTACAGCAGCCTTCAGTCCGTACAGGAAGTCACAGAAACACTATGCTACATCCTGTCCCATATGATGTCGTTTTTTTAAAATGTTACCAGACCCATCTATCAGTTTGTTTTCAGTCTCCAGTTGTTTTAATTACAATAGGTTGATTTCTTAAAATGCTTTACAGGCGATCTGTAATTTATTTTCATGGTTCACCCTCCCTTTTACATTAATTTTCATGTGAATCAGCATCATATCAGTTTGCTGCTGCAGAGCAGACCTGTCCCCTCAACTACACAGGCTAAATAAATTTTGTCTGACTACAAGGTTCATATTTTAAGACTGCAAGTCTTTGTGATGTTAAATACTTAAATAACTAAAACACTCTCATGTTAATATACAGCAGCCTCTGTATAGTTTATGATGGATATATCTAGTCTCTAACAACTAAACTTCACCATCAGTCACACAACATTCTGTTCATAGAATAAACTCTCCAAATAAAAAAACTGAAATATCTGAAATTCAATAAAAATGAAAAGTTTATCTAAAATGTCATATCGTTGAGTAGACCTCTAAACCAATCAATTAGATCAGGTGAGAGCCAGGTGGTGCAGTCGGTGAAGAGCAACTGCAGCGCCTGTCTCAAAAAACTGTGGCCGCCTCGCTCTCGCGATTTTATCGCTGTTCACTTTAGTTCCGTAATACGTCAGAGCAAGTTGGAATGAAGTCGGTGTCGGACACAAAACTAACCGGCATGCATTGTGCGCCGATCACCAGTGATCAAATGTGTGCAGGCCTGGCACATCTCGAACGTGCCTACTTTGACACAACTGCTTCAAGAATGACACACAAGGCTCGTTCGAGATGAACTGCGCCTCGCCTGGAAAGTGGACGAGAGAAGGAAGCTGCAGCAGGGGGCGGTGACAAAAAGCTGCGGTCAAGTCGGACAGCGTCTCGACAGTTTTCAGCAGCCTTCAGTCTGTACAGGAATAAGTCTGTGGATATTCTCATTTATCCAGGTCAGTTCCATTCTGGCAACAATTAAATCGTAGGCAACTGGACTTTGATTTTGTCTAGAAGACGTTTCGCCTCTTATCCAAGTGGCTTCATCAGTTCTCAACGCATCAGTCTGACTAGTCCTCACTAGTCTGGACTGACTAGACTAGTCAGACTGATGCGTTGAGAACTGATGAAGCCGCTTGGATAAGAGGCGAAACGTCTTCTAGACAAAATCAAAGTCCAGTTGCCTACGATTTAATTGTTGCCAGAATCTGTACAGGAAGTCACAGACACACTTATATCCTGTTCAAAATGGTGTTTATTTATTAAAAAAGTGATCAGACCCATATATCAGTTTGGTCTCGGTCTCAAGTTGTTTTAATTATGATAGATTGATTTATTAAAATGCTTTACAGGTGATCTGTAATTTATTACCTCCGCCAAGGAAGTTTTCGCCGGCATTGGTCTGTTTGTTTGTTTGTTTGTCTGCAAAAAACTCAAAAAGTTATTAACGGATTTTGATGAAATTTTCAGGAAAGGTGGATAATTGGACAAGTAATAGATAATAATTTGGTGGTGATTGGTTGAAGCAAAGTTGATAAAATAATAAATAAAGTCTATGATCTGACAGCCTCAGCAGCAATCAAGACGGTGAAAATAGCGCCATCTGGTGGCCGGAAAGCACGTCTTGTTCTACTTGCTAATTATTGTTGTAATTCTAAAGTTTGAATTAATGTTCTGTTTTGGAAAAAAGAAAGTGAAAAATACAAAAAAACATATTATATTCTGTGTTGGTACAAAATAAAAATGAAATAAATACACCACAGTGTCTCCATGGTGAAGGCATATATAACCTGTAGAAACTTGTATGTTGTGTGTGAAGGACACACCAACTTGAATCCTAAACACTGGTTTTTAATAACAGACTGGGTTACCCGAGGATGAACCTGCAACATGCATAGACCGAGAGAGACACACACACACACACAAGATGGAGCTACAAGCACACTAATAGGCTAGGCTGTGCATAAGTACGGTGGTTCATGACAAAAAAAAGAGTGATCATACAGCCAATGATCTACATCCCTTCTCTTTAGCTGAAATCTTCAATGAATAACAAAATGTCACTAGTCAGATAACAATACAGAACATTCCACCATGTTATACCATTATCAGTAAGCAACCCAATAATGATATTCTTAGTTTACCTAAACCTAGATAACACTAATCAGGGTAAACAAGAGAGAAAACACATCACTTTAACCAGTGCATCTGTCACTCTACCATTTCACTATAAGTGCACAACTGAAATAATTAAATGCAGCAACAATAATAATCATACAAATCCAGCAATATGCATAGCATTTCAAAACATGAATTTACTACACATATTTGGGGTTTGGTCTGCAGGTGCATCCTGAACTTGTCATGTAATGGGCAGTTCTGTCCTTAGTGGGTGAGTGGGGTGTGGGTACAGGCTGAAGAGGAGAAGGGGGCTGTGTACACATGGCGTATGGCTCTGGCATTTGTGGTGTGGGGGGGAACAGAGTTCGTTAAGGAGGGGCCAGTGACTTGGGGGTCTGAGTCCTCTGTGTGGGGCTGTGGTGGTGGCTCTGCCACAGGAAGGATGTGGTGGCAGTTCCTTCTGTATGTCGCTCCTTTGGACTGGATCATGTAGGAGCGTGGCTCCTTGATCATCTCCTGTACAGTCCCAAGCTGGTCATATCCTTTGGGGTTTTGCATGCGCACCACTTGTCCCTCTGCTAAAGGCTGTAGAGGGTGACTTGACTTATCGTAGTGGCGCTTTAAAGTGAGCCTTTTGTTTAGAAGTTGGGCATTGATTTGTTGGGTGCATTTCAGTGAGGGTTTCAGTAGGTTGGTGCTCACTGGAATGGCTGCTCGTGTCTCCCATGACATGAGATGCTGAGCAGGGGAACCCAATATTGAATCCCGGGTAATGTTTCTGACGTTAAGAAGGTTGAGGAACACGTCAGTTCCTTCTTTGTGGGACTTTTCCATCAGCTCTTTAGCACTGCGCACCGCTCGCTCTGCGAGGCCGTTTGACTGAGGATATTCAGGGCTACTGGTGGTGTGGATGAAATCCCATTGTTTGGCAAAGTCCTTGAAATGCTGACTGGTGTATTGTCTGGCGTTGTCAGAGATGAGAGTGTGTGGTGCACTATGAACTGAAAAGTGTCTCTTCAACTTGGAGATCACTGCTGAGGTTGTTATGTCAGGTTGGAGGTAGATCTCGTACCATCCGGAGTATGAGTCCACTTGGTAGTGCTTGCCACGCCAGTTGAAAATGTCTATGGCCACTGTGGACCATGGGAGGTCTGGGACATGATGAAGTTGAAGAGGTTCCTTTTGTTGGTGTGACTTGGAGAATGAGAACAGCGCTTCAGAAATGTCTTTTGTCATAGTTGGCCAGAAGATGATGTTTCTAGCTCTGCGCTTGGTTGCTTCAGCACCTGGGTGCCCTTTATACAATATGTCGATGTATACTTTGTGCAGAGATTGGGGAATGATTGTTTTGTGTCCTTTCATGACAATGCCATCCTCCACTGCGAGTTTGTCTCTGTAAGGGAAAAATGGCCTGACAGCAGGTTGGAGCTGGTTCATTTTGGTGGGCCATCTTCTTTGGATGGCTGCACTGAGGCTTTGCATTGCTCCATCCTCCGCTGTGTGCTGTCTGAGTTCCTCCAGGCAGGCTGTAGCTCACCACCATGACTTCAAAAGCATCTTCATCAGTGGGGCTCTGGGAGATGTGCGAGTTTGGAGCTCTTGAGAGAGTGTCTGCCAGATACATGTGCTTGCCTTTTTTGTACACCAGGGTGATGTTGTAGCGCTGCAGTTGGAGTAACATTCTCTCTAGACGGGCGGGGGCAGTGTGAATTGGCTTTTTTATGATCGTCACCAGAGGCTGATGATCAGTCTCCATGATTGTGGGCTTTCCATATATGTAGTCTTTGAATTTTGTGCAGGCGAACACGACAGCCAGGAGCTCTCTCTCAATTTGTGCGTATCGTGTCTCAGTATCCGTGAGGGTGCGCAACGCAAACGCAACTGGCCTGCCGTTTTGCATGCATGTAGCTCCCAGACCATAGCATGAAGCGTCACAGGTGAACGTGACAGGCTCCTTGACGTTGTAGTATGCCAGTACGAGTGTGCTGGACAAACACAACTTGAGGCGGTCAAATGCCTCTTGATGTTTTGGGAACCAGCACCATGCAGTCTCTTTATGAGTCAGTTTCCTCAGCGGTGTTGCGATGTCATTGAGGTTTGGGATGTACTTGGCAAGGTAGTTGATCATACCAAGGAAGCGCTGTAGTGAAGCAACATTTGTGGGGATTGGCATGTCTGTGATTGCTGCAGTTTTGGAAGGGCTGGCTTTCAGGCCTTGGCTTGTGAAGATGTGGCCTACATAGCCTACTTGGTCCAGGCGAAATTTGCATTTATCCGGATTTAGCTTGAGGTTGACCTCTCAACCGTTCAAGCACTCTTTTCAATTTTGCGTCATGGTCAGCTACTCCTGCGCCTCCAGTGATGATGTAATCAACGATGACTGAGCATGGATAACCAGTGAATAGTTGCTCCATGGTACAATGAAACACCTCACTAGCTGAGTTATTGCCGAAGGGCATTCGTAGAAATCTGTAGCAGCCAAATGGGGTGCTGAACGTTGTCATCAGTGAGGATTTCTTATCAAGAGGTATCTGCCAAAATGAGTTTTTAGCACCCAGGACTGAGAAGACTGTTGCTCCGGACATCTGTGCTGCCACCTCTTCAACACTGCGCATGGGGTAGTGTGGCCTTTTTAGTGCTGTGTTGAGATCTTTTGGATTTATACAAAGACTGATTTCTGGCTTGTCTTTCTTGTGTGTTGCCACCATGGAGGAGGCCCAATCAGTTGGCTCACTGACTGGTGTTATGACACCTATCCTTTGCATGCGTTCCAGTTCAGCTTGTACTCTCCCTTGCATCGCAACCGGGATGCGGTGGGCTGGCCTGACCACAGGCACTATGCTGGCGTCCATGGTGTAAGTAACCGGGAGCTTGCAGAGCTCTTTGCTGAATAGGTCTTGGTATTGTGTCAGAATCTCTGTGTTAACATTTGTACTGTTCTCCATGATGACTTGATGGACATCAGGGCTCATTTTGACTATTCCCATGTCCACGCATGCACAGAATGTCAACAGCGGTTGCATGACTACATCAGTTTCTGTGGACTCCACTGTCAGGACTGTCCATTGTTATCCAAATAACAAACCGTGGGTAACAAAGGACATCAAAGCTATCCTCAATGCAAAGAAGAGGGCCTTCAGAGCTGGTAACAGGGAGGAGGTGAGAACAGTACAGGGGGAACTGAAGATGAAGATCAGGGAGGCTAAGGAGAGGTACAGGAGGAAGCTGGAGTGGAAACTCCAGCAGAACAATATGAGAGAGGTCTGGAGTGGAATGAGGACCATCACTGGCTTCAGGACCAACAACAACAGAGGAGTTGAAGGCAGCGTGGACAGGGCTAATGAACTGAATCTGTTTTTTAACAGATTTGACACTGCTGGCCCTGCCCATCCCCCCTCTGACTCTTCTGCTGTCTGTCTTGGACAACCATCACCCACTCCACCCTCCTCCCCCACTGCTCCCTCTCACACCCCAACAGCCTCCTGCATGGGCCCTCCTCACACCTCCTCTCCCTGTGGCCAGACTGACTGCACTCTCCATCATGAGGACTACACCCCTCCCCCACATGTCGTCACCTCCACAATGTGCTTCACTGCTGACCATGTGAGAAGACAGCTGATGAGACTCCACTCAAATAAGGCTGCGGGCCCTGATGGTGTCAGCCCCAGGGTGCTCAAAGCCTGTGCCCCCCAGCTATGTGGAGTACTTCAGCATGTCTTCAACATGAGCCTGAGTCTCCAGAGGGTCCCCATGCTGTGGAAGACATCCTGCCTCGTTCCTGTGCCAAAGGTGTTGTGTCCCAGTGGCTCCAAGGACTACAGACCCGTGGCATTGACCTCCCACATCATGAAGACCCTGGAGAAACTTGACTTGGAGCAGCTCTGGCCCATGGTCAAGCCACTTTTGGACCCCCTCCAGTTCGCCCTGACTTGGAGTTGAGGATGCCATCATCTACCTGCCCAACCACGTCTACGCCCACCTGGACAAGCCGGCGAGCACTGTGAGGGTCATGTTTTTTGACTTCTCTAGTTCACCACCATCCGTCCAGCTCTACTGGGTGACAAGCTGACAGCAATGCAGGTGGATACCCCCCTGGTGTCCTGGACTGTAGACTATTTGACTGGCAGACCACAGTAGGTGCGCTTGCAACGCTGTGTGTCAGACAGAGTGGTCAGCAATACCGGGGCCCCGCAGGGGACTGTCCTCTCTCCCTTCCTCTTCACCCTCTACACCACGGACTTCAGCTATTGCACTGAGACCTGCCATCTTCAGAAGTTTTCTGATGACTCTGCTATAGTTGGATGTATCACCAAGGGTGATGAAGATGAGTACAGGGCTGTTTTGGATAATTTTGTCACATGGTGTGAGCAGAACCATCTGCAGCTCAATGTGGCAAAGACAAAGGAACTGGCTGTGGATCTGAGGAGGACCAAGACACTGGTGACCCCTGTTTCCATCCAGGGGGTCAGTGTGAACATTGTGGAGAGCTATAAGTACCTGGGGGTACACATGGACAATAAATTGGACTGGGCTAAGAACACTGATGCTCTCTACAGGAAGAGCCAGAGCCGTCTCTATTTTCTGAGGCGACTGAGGTCATTCAACATCTGCCGGACTATGCTCAGGATTTTCTATGAGTCTGTGGTGGCCAGTGCTATCCTCTATGCTGTTGTGTGCTGGGGCAGCAGGCTGAGGGTGGCGGACACTAACAGACTCAACAAACTGATCCGCAAGGCCAGTGATGTCGTGGGAACGGAGTGTGACTCTCTGATGGTGGTGTCAGAGAGGAGGATGCTGTCTAAGCTACGAACTATCTTGGACAATGTCTCACACCCACTCCACCATGTGCTGGTCAGGCACAAGAGTACTTTCAGTGGGAGACTCATACCACCTAAATGTACCACTGAGCGCCACAGGAAATCATTCCTGCCTGTGGCCATCAAACTTACAACTCCTCCCTCTGGGTGGCCCTGAGACTATTTCACCCACTGTCAACATGTGCAATAATTTAATTTAACTTGTGCAATAACCCCATTTCACCTTGACTGTATACATTCTGTGTATTATCTATTTATAATATATATAGTGTAAATAATCTTGTTTAGATTACAATATATATATACATATTTTCACTTTTACTTTTTGTTAATGATCCTGTTTATTTGAACTATATATTTGTAAATACTCTTGTTAAATTTCTTATATTTTCACTTATCTTTACACTCTTGCAAGGAGCACCTGTAACGCAAATAATTTCCCCTCGGGGATCAATAAAGTATTTCTGATTCTGATTCTGATGTCTCTGTCCACTATGTAGAAGGGCAATGTGTGATGCTGCTCCTTTAAGCTGCATAGTAGTGTTACCTTGCCAGTGGTCCCAATTTTAGTGCCTCCATAAGCAACAAGATTTGCAACTCTTTTCCGTTCCACAATATGCTCACTGTTGGACACGTGTTGGAAAATCTCTTGTGGAATGACATTGCATTTCGCTCCCGTGTCAACTTTCATTTCAGTGGGCTTGCCATTGATGTGTATTGTAACGAATCCTTCATCCTTTTCGTCATCTGAGTGGGAATTAACACTGTCAACACTGTCGTGGACCTCCACTCCATCCACATAAAATGTGTCATCACATGTGGGTTGATCAACTGTCACTTCATGCACTGACTGCCTGAGAGTCATTTTGTTAGAGTTATGTTGTCTGTGTGGTTTAGACTTGCAGCAACATTTGTAATAGTTTAGCTTTTGACAGTTATGGCACTTTTGTCCGAAAGCTGGACATTCATTCCTCTTCACAGCATGGCTTCCTCCACAATTATTACACTTTGTGATGGTACGTGAGGGTGACAGTGGTTTTGACTGATGTTTTCTGTTTGAAGCTGGTTTTACTGCATCAACACAGGTGACTTGTGTAGATAACATTTTGCTACTTGCTTCAGTCATTTCATGGATGCGGCAGATTGAGATTGCCTTGACAAGCATTAACTCACTGTCTCTCAACAGAGATTTTCTCAAAGAGTCACTGGTAATACCACACACAAACCGGTCACAGATTAGCTCGTCAGTCAAATCTCCAAATTGGCAACTCTTGGCTTTAATTTTCAAGTCACTGATGAATGGCTCAATGCTCTCACTTTGTTTCTGATTTCTGGAGTGGAATTTATGTCTTTCCATTGTTCTGTTGCTTTGTGGGTTGCAGCTTTCCGGAAACTTCCTCTTTAAGCAGTCCGGATCCTCTCTGGACTCCGCAGGCATAATTACTGCTCCGGGCACCCCATCCTGCCCGGCCGGTGCGTGCACTTCCACTGCGTAGACAAATGAACTTTCTCGTTCGATGGCTTCTGGTCCAGCAAGATTGAGGAGAATATAAGCCCTTGTCTTTGCAGGCTTGTCTGAATGTGCTGCGGCAATGAAAATATCGTATTCTCGTGGTATATCGTGGTTTGGTGAATTCCATAGTAGCAAGGCAGTTTCCTCTGGTTTCCATCACTAGTTGTTCAGAAAACAGCATCATGTCACTTTTAGTGTTTTCAGGCCTCGAAAAGCATTTTGAGAGCATGTTGTCACTTAGGCTGTTACTTTTGACCAGAAGAAGTCAGAAGCAAGTTTCCAAGCCAGAAACAGTTTCTCCAGTTCTCTGCAACATTTTCGTTGAAAACAACGGGGTCAGGTCTGCGGAAGCCGTCCACCGTGTTTCCGTGTTATCTCCCCGGCAGAAAAAAACAGATCGTCTAACGGAAAAATACTCACAGGCATTAAGTCCGTGCCGTATTCTGACACCATGTAGAAACTTGTATGTTGTGTGTGAAGGACCACACCGACTTGAATCCTAAACACCGGTTTGTAATAACAGACTGGGTTACCCCAGGATGAACCTGCAACATGCATACACTGAGAGAGACACACAAGATGGAGCTACAAGCACACTGATAGGCCAGGCTGTGCATAAGTACGGTGGATCATGACAAACAAAAGAGTGATCATATAGCCAATGATCTACATAACCTAATAATGATAGTGATGGAAATAACCTAATTGTGATGCAGGCTGCAAAATCTGATGCAGAGGGGGAGGGAATATTTGGTGGAGGTCTGCACTCTCTGAGTGCTTTTCTAGTTTATGTTCATGGTTTAACCTCCATTTTACATGAATTCTCATGTAAATCAGCATCATATCAGTTTGATCTGTCCCCTAAACTGAGAGGGACCCAGCTGCAGACAAGATGGCGGACAAGGGATGGGATGGATATCCACAGTCCCTACCAGAAGTCACAGCGGAAGTTGGTCTGTGTCTGCGGCAAAGAAGAAGAAGAAGAAGAAGATGACGACGACGGAGAAGACGAAGACGAAGAGAAGAATACGAACAATACAAGCACGAGTAAGAGAAAGAGCAGTAGGGGACGAGTCTTTTAAATATTAGAATTTTATTGTCATTGTACAACGAAATTCTGTTCGGCACTTAGCACTAGCAGTACTAGCTAGTAGCTAGCACTAGCATAGAGTACCAAGCCGCTGTGTTTACACGCGCCGTCATCTTCATTAGCTTTTGACACGTGTGTTATGGTCTCTAAGATGCAATTCTACGTAATGTATCGAATAATTAGGGGGACATATATGTGGGGAATCTCAGCATGCACAAATTACTACCACCGGATGATGGCTTTAGCTACATCTGTTGTGTAAACACGAGGGCATGATTGGTATTAACTTAACGTTAGCTGCTCATGGTCTGTTGTGCTCCCTTTCATCAATGTCTGTGTGTAAAGAATGTTAATGTTGGTCAGAGACTATTACTGCCCTCGCTTGATGTGTTCCTCTGCTTTTTGGTGTGTTGTGGTGTAAAACATCTTTGCACTAGGGCTGTAGTCTCCTGGTCAACTAGTCGATTATTTGGTCGCTACGCTCTCGTCCGACTAAATTCTCATTGGTCGAATAATCGGCATGTTACTTTAATAAGGAGAAAAGTGCAGTTTTCCAGGATTAATCCATTATTTCCTGCGGCGGGGGGACAGGCTAAGTTACCTGTGAAAATGGGGATGTTTTCAAAACACCCCTGTTGTTGACAGAAAGTTGAACTCGCCCACCCTCACGCTCAGTGTCGCGGTGATTCAATTTCAATTCAATTTTATTTATAAAGCCCAATATCACAAATCACAGTTTGCCTCACAGGGCTTTACAGCATACGACATCCCTCTGTCCTTTGGACCCTCACAGCGGATAAGGAAAAACTCCCTAAAAAAAGCCCTTTAAAGGAAAAAAAAAAAAAAACGGTAGAAACCTCAGGTGAGTGATCTGACCTCCTGTCTGTTTCTGTAAGCTGAAACCATTTCCCTCAGTGGAAACGAAGCTTACTCACTTGTATTTCACAGATAAGAAACAATAAATTGTGAAGACAGTAAAGCCTCCACTAAAATAGCATTTTAAGTCGTGTGTGTGATTTATCTTTCAGGGATTTATACTTCGGGATTTATCCTGGCTTCATACGAAATCTCCGCTCGTTGCTAGGGTCCATGTCATTGGTCCGACAGCCCATTGGTCCGACATCCCATTAGTCCGACGGTCCGCGGTACTGAACGGCTCCCGTATTTCTGCCTTGATGGTGTGCCGCGATCGGCTCGGGGTCAGCTGGGAAAGGCTTGAGGCGAAGCAGGCTCACAGCTTATGTGTTTGTCATTTTCTTTTTCATTTTTAACCCACACCAAGATCTTTTCCTAACCCTAACCAAGTGGTTTTTGTGCCTAAACCTAACCAGACCTTAACCACAGGGCATCATGATGATTTCAGAATGGACTTCGGAACAATGGGTTTAATATGGTCGGAACAATGGGATGTCGGACCAATGGGCTGTCGGACCAATGGGCAGTTCCCCGTCGCTAGGCTAATGTATACCATGTAAAATTCCATAGGCTGGCGCTAATAGCGTTAGCATGTTGTATTTGTTTGGAAAATCCGTTTAGTATAAGTCAGTGAACCTTGTGAGTTGTAATGGAGCCAAATTATGTACCATTGCCTTTGTTACATGTTGCTGTTATCCCTGGTTTTATACGAGAAGAGGAAAAGATTGCTTGGCGCAAGGCTAATTTATACAATGTAAAATGCCATAGACTTGTGCTAATAACGTTAGCATGTTGTATTGGCGGTGGAAATGTCTCCAGATAAAGACAAGTGTTTGTCTGTCAGTTCTGCGATTTATAGTGAAGCCAGTTTGCATACTTGTGTTTGAAATTGTCTCTATTAAGCCATATTTAATGTATGTTTTGAATCAACTATAACTAAAGTTTGATTTGAACTAAACTTTACAGCACTTAACACAGTCCTCCACCGCTGACTAGTGTTTTGGAGGTGTAACTGCAGAGTGACACAGACACACCACAGCAGAAGTAAAAATAACGTGCAGATTTTTTTTCCCCACGACTAATCGATTAGTTGAAGATTATATGTGACTTTAGTGGACCAAGATTTTCTTTGGTTGTCTACAGCCCTACTTTGCACACTCACTGCACACAAGCCATTTTTTTTCTCCAATTTTTGGTTCGCCTGGTCTCCTTGTATATTAATGCTTGTATAACATCAACCCTGTACTGCTAAATCGAGTTCTATAGCCTACATCTTTTTTTTCCTGGAGATATTCTAAAAATAGTAACGAGAGTCGTCTCATGTTGTATACGACATGAGCGACCCCCGAGGGTTAACCCGGTCAGATAAATAACGTATACATAGCCCCGGGTGTCTGCAAAAAATGCATTTGTATTATGTTGTAGTAATGCATCAGAGCACTAATACACATACACATGTGGATACATAAATAGCTGTAGTGCCTCCTCCACCATGAGTCCTTTAGATTGGTAAAATATGGTTGATGTTCACATCTAGTCACATCTAATGTATGTTTTCCAGCTATCAATGTTGATTGACTTCTCCTTTTTTCAGATGCACCCCTCTACACAACCCTTTCACCATCCGAGTTTGGGTGTCGTCTCTGCCCCAAATCCCAAGATGGCTGCTCCCTGCTTTAATGCTGTCTCTCTGTGAGATTTTTATGTTTTTTTATGTGATTTTACGGCTTTTTTATGGCTCTTTTGCTGAACCTACTCCTCATCATACTTATTTGATCAACTGGCTGGAATTCCTCCCAATTCGGCCCCTGCTCTGCTCTGTTCTGCTTGCTTTGCTTGCGTGCTCTGCATCGCCTACCTGTCATCCTGCTCACCTGCTGTGCTGCTGTTGCGCCTGCCTGCCTGCCTGCTGCTCCCGACCTGGGTTAGGTACCTCTGCCCCTGTCCCCTCTACACACATACACCACACTACACACACCACTGACTTTGTACGCACCGTTCTCCCGCATGTTCCTACACAGAACTAAAACTGGACGATGGGGCCGATGCGGCTCCTGGTTGCGTTGCTTCTCGCGTCAGCGTACTGGGGCGATGCTGGCCACCGCCGGGTGAGCGCTCCCAGGAGAGTGCTCTCTCCACTGGCTCTACCCAGTCCCCAAACGTGTGCCTTGCAGAGCAACTCGATTGTGCAAGCACCGCATCAATCACTAGTCTTATTGTCTTAAGTGTCTGTTAGTATGATGTGTTGCTATATGAGCTAAACTCAAGTTTCGTTGTGCCTACGGACTCCCTTTTCTTTTCAATATTCAGCTCGGATGTAAATTCAAAGTGTAGCTCAACTAAAATGGTTAAATTGCGGTGTATTATTGTATTGTTGTTAATGATGTCTGGCAATGTTCAATCTAATCCTGGGGCCCATTGCACAAAAGTAGGATTCAGACATCCTGGATAAATAACTGAGCTGGGTTCAACGAATCCAAAACAAGATCGTCCAGGCTTAATTGGTTGCACAAAGACCAAGCCAGGATGAGCAGACACGGATTCATCAAGCCAGGTGAAACCAGATAGACCCCGCCATCGATCACAGATTCACTGATTCACCATGATAACAAGAGCGGCGTACTTTTCCCTGTCTGAGGCAGAAATCCTTGTGGAGGCTTACGAAGAGGTAAAGGATCAAATCAAAAAGAAAGGCAA
Source organism: Epinephelus lanceolatus (assembly GCF_041903045.1). Classification (NCBI taxonomy): domain Eukaryota; kingdom Metazoa; phylum Chordata; class Actinopteri; order Perciformes; family Serranidae; genus Epinephelus; species Epinephelus lanceolatus. The sequence continues at coordinate 2,310,114 of NC_135747.1, forward strand.
CAGTTATAAAACAACGAGAGAAAGTGTGGCAAAGTATTGCAGACCGCCTGAATGCTAAGTAGTGCACAAATACACACTCACTGTTCCGCTGAAACCATCACAATTACAATCCAAATAGTTCATTAACATCTCCAAAAACGTAGTTGTACTCTGATTATGAATCAGTTGAAACTGTAAGTGAAATTGACTGCAGATGTGAGTGAAATTGTGTAAATGTGTAAATGTAGCTCACTGACTTAATTGAATTTCCCTTTGGGATAAATAAAGTTCCTCTTATCTTATCTTATCTTATGTTTGCTCTTCATGCTCTATGCTCCTCTGCTGGTTCATTATATATATGCAAGTGTGTGTGTGTGTGTGTGTGTGTGCACGCGTGTGTGTGTGTGTGTGCGTGCGTGCGTGTGTATGCTGATTGATCATAAGAATATATACACACACACACACATATATATATATATATATATATATATATATACATGACTTTTTGATATTGTCGATTAATGAACACTGTGCATTGCTTGTGATGTGCATTGATTGGTTTAATAGTCTTCATCTTATAATTTCAGATGGTCTGCAATGCTGAGGCAATGTTGTGGCAAAATGGCCCGGCTCGGTCCATGACTCCTGAGTCTTTCGGACCTCTGGAATCTATCAGTGCCTATCACAAGGTGAGCCACACAACCTCTATTAATAACCACTTTTTACATCATGGCTGTGTCAAGAATGTCACTCTATATATGAGGTTGTGATGATGAGATTTTGTATTGACAGGTGAGTTCTCTGGTGTGTTGCTGGGGGACAGGGGGTATGCCTGCCAGCCTTTTCTCCTCACGCCATACACAGACCCTCAGGAAGCACAGCAGGCCTATAATCATGCCCATGCCAGGACAAGGGCCAGGATCGAAATGACCTTTGGCCTCCTGAAGGCATGCTTTCACTGTCTTCACCACTTAAGGGTCAGCCCTTTGAGGGCACATGACATCACTGTGGCCTGTGCTGTCCTCCACAATGTGGCCTGCCTGAGGAAGGAGAGGGCCCCCAGAGTGCCCCCAGAGTGCCATGTGTGATAGCACTCTGGGGGCCCTCTCCTGAGGAAGGAGAGGGCCCCCAGAGTGCTATCACACATGGACTGGGACAATCCTGCCATCTTCCCTGATGACGACAGTGGTCAGCTGGTCAGGGTCCAATATGTGTTAAATTATTTTAGTTAACATGCATGCTTTAAACTTAAGTTAAATATGGCCTGCAATGGCAGAGACGCATGCTGTGAATTTCAGTTAAATATGGCCTGCATTGGCAAAGGAATTTGTGTTTGTTTGTTTTTTTTTATTCAATTTAAATTGATTTGGCCTCTTATGTTTTTTGTGCTGTATACTGTGTGTATACAAGCTTGCAGGGAGGCTACTGCATCCATTCATTTGTCTGTTAATTTGTTGTGTATGGATTTGTCCTGCATTTATTTCAGTGTGCAGACATGTGGGGTGTATCATATACAGACCTTTGAATGTGTATTTATTCTTGTGTTGTATAATATGCTTTGATTCCGTGCTTTCTATCTTGTAGAGTCACTAGTTTTGAAAGGAGCTGATGGTTTACTTGCTTTGATTTATCGTTATTCAATAAAGGAACATCATGTTACTCTTTGATGTGTATTTATATTTATATGGGATGTGTACTTTATATATAGTCTATGGGAAACTGTAAATTATCTAATGATTGCAAAATCATCTAAAATCATCATTTATCTAAAATGATTGCAATCAATGATCGCAAATGTTTAAATAATGACAGTGGGTCTGGTTGAATGTGATAACAATGTGCAGTGGGCAGTGGAATAACTATTGGTTTCCGTTTGTGGTGACTGCTGACTGAGATAATGAGATTAAATAGATCCTGGAACTTAACCTGGTCTGGAGCAGGCTAGCTCCACAGAATAAATCTCCATGGTAACTTATGTCATAACATATCCCGCTTTCCACTATCCCGCTTTTGTGCAACCAGATCACGGATAAGTTGAGCCAGGATAACCAAGATAGCCCGGCTTAATCCCTTGTCCTAGTTTTGTGCAATAGGCCCCTGGTCTTGGAATTATTCATTTAAATGTCCGAAGTCTTTTACCTAAAATAGATTTTGTTAGAATCTGGGCACAATCAACCAATGCTGATATCATTGTAATTTCTGAGAGTTGGTTGAATAAATAAATTAGTGATGATGTTATTTCTATTGGGGGCTACAAAATAAATTGTGCTGATCGAGTTAAACGTGGTGGTGGCATATTTGTGTACTCAAAATGTAAATTTCACACTAAAGTGTTGGTTAAGAAGTCAATACCTAATCAGTTTGAAATCCTTGCTTTACAAGTTCAGCTGTCCAAGGCTTGCAATATTACTGTCGTAGGTTGCTATAGCCCCATCTGCTACTAAGGAAACTCTGGCTTCGCTTTCTAATATTATCTCTAAATTACCTGACAATGAGATAGCCCTTTGCGGTGATCTGAACTGGAATTGGCTGTCACCAGCATCAGATGAATTTAAGGCGTCCTGTGACTCAATGCATTTTACACAGTTAATTGATTCCCCCACTTGTCCAAATCAAATGTCCCCAGAAAAATCTACTCTTATTGATTTATTCATTACAAATAACCCTCAGTATTTGTACCCTAAGTATGACTCGACAGGTGCTCATCAGTGAAGAAGTTGAATTGATATTGAACAAAGAAAAAAACAAGGAAGTCTTGCTGTTTGTAAAAAATACAGACAACCAAGGACAAAAAAAAAAAAAAAAGCTGAGGCATTCCATCTTCAGGTAAAAGTATATAAAGTAACTTTTATTTGAGCAAAGGCAACAGGACAGACCTACGCGTATCGACCAAAGTCTTCTTCAGGGTCTGACAAACAACTAATCAATCTCAATTATATACAGGTGAGATTGGCATTCTGTTTGACACAAATATGTAAACAGCAGAGGGCGCCAAAGGTGTAGGCAATATAGGTGTGTCAAACAAAAAAACAGGAGAAAAGGGGAACACCAGAAAAATCACAGAGAACATGTAGACATGTGGGAAAAAAACAATAAGGAGATAAAGATCCCCCATATCAATAGATCATGTCTAATAATAATAATGTCTAATATCCATAAAGTAAATAGACAGGCTTACATTTATTTTAAATGAATAATGTTTTGCCAAATGTGATTTTAGGAAAGCAATAATGTTCTATTTTTTTAACCATACCTTATATACATTAATGTAGGCTGCTGTACAAAATATGACAAGGATTTTCAATACACAAATTACAATACATCAAGTTTCAATACTGGGAATCAGAGAAACGGCAAAAAGTCAATCTCATCATTAAGACCAGGGGTCTCAGTGGCCTTTAAAGTGACAATCCAAAATGTTTCCCGCTGAAGGAGTTTTTTCAGTCTGTCACCACTTCTTATATGGTTAGGTATAACATCAATAACAACCGCTTTTAGGGAGGAAGGACTTCCATGTCCTGCTTGATCATAATGAACAGCCATGGGATAGTTAGGGTTTCTTGTGCGAATGGCAGTTTTATGCTCCCTGAGTCTGTTCTTGAATCTTCTTTTGGTTCTCCCAACATAAAAAAATCCACAGGGACATTCAAGACTGTACACCAAAAAAGAAGTATTACAGTTGGCAAAATGATTAATCTTGTAGCTCTTGTTAGTAAATACATCCACAAACCTGTCTGTTTTAGAGACATTCTAGCAGTGGCAGCAGTTGCCACAGGGAAAGTTACCCACAGGCTTGTGTTTGTGAAGCCAGGTAGTTTTTGGTGTCAGGTAACTGTGGACTAATTTGTCTTGTAAGGTGGAGACCCTTATAGAAACAAAAGCAGGAGGTTCAGGGAACAGAGATTTCAAAAGTGAGTCACTATGTAGTATACTCCAATTACGTTTAATAATGTTACGAATCTGAATAGATTGTTTACTGTAAGTTGACACAAAATAAATGTTTGACTTCTGTGGTGGTCTATGTTTTTACACAAAAGGCTTTTTCTGTCCATGGCTTTAACTTTAAGATATGATGCCTCCATGACCTTATTTTTATACCCACGCTCAGCAAAACGTGCCTTCATTTCTGCAGCTTTTGAGTTTAAGTCTTCCTCCTGGGGTCCGTTTCACAAAGCAGGTTTAGTGAAAACTCAGTCTGTTAACCCTGAAATGAGGGAAACTCTGAGATTTCCGTTTCAAAAAGGGAGGTAACTCAAACCAGAGAAAGAGGGGTAACTCTAGCCTGTTTCAGAGAGAGAGGTAACTTAAGCTCTCGGTCAGTTACCGTAGTAACAGACTCTATGAACCTAATCTGGTCGGGACCAGGTTTTTCTCAATGAACCTCGAGTTTCTCTCTGTCTCCGCCCTCTTTAAGAGCCACACACTCCATTTGATTTCCTCATTCATTCAGTCAGCAGGCAAGTTTTGGCGTAGCCTACTTCTGCCGTCTGTCTTTTAAAAAAATCATTTAAAAAATCAGAGTCAGTATATTAGAAGTCCATTAGGCACAGTAGGTGGCGACTTTTTTCACTAACATAGCATGTCCTTTTGATAACGATCCCGTGGATGAAGGTGCAGCATTACTGCGTAGAGAATTAAATATTCGTCGGGAGATGGTTATCAGACTGCGCATAGATGTTCTAGCATTTCCACACAATTATCTTTTTGAGCGGTACCATTTCACATCACAGTCCATCATCTACATACACAACCTAATCCGTCCTTACATTTGCAACATTACCAATCGTAGTCATGCTCTCACACCTGTAGAAGCAAAAAAGTCAAGGTCCCGAGCCGGGCCAGTTAGCTCGCGACCTCGCTCTTCCCCTCTCTAACGGACTTTCTTTATCTTCCATTAGATATCAGAAACTCAAATACTCAGAGGTCAAAAAAATCACTGGAGACACGTAGAATCAGATGCAACTGAGTTTAATGTGCTCGCAGGCAACAAACACATCACAACCCAAATGAGCCAAGCTCCGGAGCAAGGCTGGAATTTCTTTGTTTGCGCTCGCTCTTTTATCGTAGAATTTCTGCTGAGTCATCTCTTTCCCTTAATCCTTCTCACTTGGCTCTGATCGTAACATATCCCACCCCTGCTGAGTCACTTTTTCTCCACCATAATGGTGTCATATTTCTGCTAAGTAATGTTTTTCCTAGATCTAAGACCGCCTCCTCTTACTGGGGTCATTCTCAGGACAATCTGTAATTCCCCTAATTTTCCACTAGTGTTTTCTGAACCCATCCTCATGCTATTTTTAGAAATGATTCACAGTGAGTCCTAGGTACTTCTCCACCACAATGCTTAAGTGCTCAATGAGTGTGTGTGTGTCATAAGAATACATGAAATATTAAACCAGTGTGTAATTTGTCAGTTGCACCGATTATATTGCTTCAACACATATCTTTTAAAGGTCAGCTAAAGGGTACAGTATATGTCTTCAGTAAATCAGTACATTACACTACATTCCCCCTTTTGGGGCTCCATAGTCCCATATAATATCTTAAATCACAGCAAGGGGGAGAAAATATATATATCCCCCCTTTGGGACTTCATAGTCCCATACCATTAAGATTTAGATTGGCTATTATCACACACGAATCATTTTCCAGTGATCAACATCAGTAGAGCTGCACATAAGTCATACTTCATTGATTATCAGCAGTATCTGTCACACCTTTTGTCATCCGTAGGTATCACACACAATTCATGATTATCACCTCGAATAATTCGTATGTATATAGAGTATAAGAGCTAGCCTAATAATGTCTTTGTTTTTCTTGTTGCATGATTAATCATAATGACTTTCTTGTACAGTGGTTGTGACTACAGTCGTTACTGGTATTTTCTTCAGTGAATACATGATAACTTCACATATACAGGGTACAGTAAGCAAGGTACATAGTTATCTTTGCTATTAATGCTGCCTAGTTACTGGCCGTCGGGCACATAGGCGGATGTACCAGTCATCCGCAGGCGCCGGTAGGACGCCACCTGATCCCCTCAGCATCTCAATCTTCTGTTGCAGCACGTGGTGGTTGACCAGTTGCCGCTGTAGGTCATCCCTAGCCTGGGCTCAAATGGGGGCTGGTCCTCTGACATGGCTGGGCGCTCTTGGTAGGCCAACCCTGGATTCTGCTGCTTTGGATACAGGGATCTCCACATGCTGGCCATGCTCTGCACCAATCTGTGTGTTAGAAAGGACATTGTTTAGTTCAATTCACTTCCCTCCTTTTCCTCCTAATTGCCCCGTAGGATAGATAACCTATATATGTTAATCAGTCGATTGTTAGTATGGGTTTGGTAACAGCAAGGTTTTTCCTGAATCTATTGCCAATTATTTGGTTATTTCTTACCCTGAATCGGCTCTCCCTCTATACAACCTCGTATTCCCCTTCCAGGTTCCCCTTCATTGGCTCATATAAGTTTATATTATCAGCCATATTCTCACATACGTCCGTATTGTCAATCATGGTTTCATATAAATTGTTGTTCAATCTTTTGGGTGCATAGGATCTTATCCATGGTTTATCTAGTTTCCACAATTCGCCTTTCTTGGGGAGCTTTTCCTGCTGTTGTATCAGCATAATAAATTGTCCCGTGGCCGTTCTCATGGCCCTTCTTATCAGGATCTGTACTAGGGGAAGGACGCCGAGTCCAAATATTACTCCTATAGTCTGTAAGATTTTTTCAACAGAGAACTTTTCTAACCAATCAAGAATTGATGAGGTTTTTAGTGTTCCAATTGGAATGTTGTACTTGTTGGTCTCTGTCTACATATGTAAACTTGAGTCAGGTTACCATCTTCACCTGTATTCATGGGAATGACTATACAGCACTCTTCCCCTATTTCATCACAGACACCTTGGTCTGGGGCTAACGTTTCGATCTGTTCTGCACAGTCATTAGGGATGTAGCATGCAACTGTTCACTCACACCTTCTAGTGCTGCTATTGACCAATTTATGAACCTCTGTTGATTGTACCACAAATAGTTCACCATCTGGTGACATTGTATCCTAGTTTGTTCTATGGTCTGATACACTTTGCAATCCAAGTCTGATTAGTTTACTTATGGGTGGCACTTTCCCACCGGCATTGGATCAATTGTTCCGCCTTGAGTGTATTGTTGCTACTAGTGGAATTTTCTAACCAATATTCGATATCACCTCGGGCTACACAAAAGGGAAATACAATATCTTGAGCCAAATGCACTACTGGTGGTACTTGAAATTCTTTTTTAATTTGCTCAGGAGCCCCCTTAAGACTTATTGAGCAGATTTCCCTATTACTGGCATAATTGGTGTTCCCTGCCGCCATCCACATAGTACACTGCGCAAAACAGGTGTCTCGTTGTTCACAATCCTCTATACCCGGGAGGGGCCTAACTCTAGGTAGGCCTAATTTTCTGTGGCAGGCTATGCACGAGCTGTTAGTTACCTGCTTGGCGGAGTACTCTAACCACTGCTTCTCCATGTGGTACTTCTAATTAGTTCGGTGTCTCGTACAGGCGTATTTCTGGTTCTCCTATGTGGGTTTCGGTTTTAGTTTGAGTCACTGCTAAGCCAGTTCTACGGGTACTGTGTGCCAGGTGTCTACATTGGCACATTTTTCAATATCACACCAGACTCTTGCTGTCACCATCCCTTCTACACTACATTGTGGTCCTATAGACCGGCCATGCAACCTAACATTTCCTGGTCCTTCCACTAACACATCATCATAAGCATGTGACTTATAGTAAGTCAGCTGCATGATCTCTCTGTAAGGTATCTTGCCCTGTTTTGCGGCCATAGTCCCTAGTGCTACTGCACACTCGCCTAGTTGTGCCTGGCTTGTCTGTCTGGTTCTGCCCCTTCACTCTGTTTTACTCCTACCAGGACAAGCAGTAGGGTTAGTAGCATTATTATTCCCACTTTAATTCCTCCCCCCATGTTGCCTGTGTTTTCAACCTTTCCCTGTACTGGTCTATTGGGGGCTGCTTCCTGGGCTGTTCCTTCTCTGGGGTCTGAGTTTCCTGAGTCTGTGCTGCTTCTGTCTGAGTCTCCTGTGTCTGCGTCTGACCTTTCTGTGCTTCTAGCTTCGCCTGTTTCTGAGCTGCTGCCTCTGCTCTCTCTCCTCTCTCTGTTCTCTCTGCGCTTGGGCCCTCATCATCAGCCCTGCGGCTACCAGGTGGCGACTCATGAGGTTCATCGTCAGCCACTGAGGATGGGGTGTTTTCCTCTAAGGTGCTCTCTGTCGACACCCTCTCTGGGTTGTTAGCTCTGCAGCGGTGGTTAAGATGGAACCAAACGTCCTTACCTTCAACTTTCAAGGCAGTTGGTGTGGCTAGTACAACCTTGTATGGACCTTCCCTTCGTGGCTGGTCCCATGTCCTTTTAAACACCTTGATGTACACCAGCTCTCCCGGACGTATTCTTTGGAGGTCTCTTGGAATGTCGACCCCTCTGTTCTCAGTGGCACCCTTCACCTGCTGGAACACAGCCCTGTGGATACGAGTTAGACTTCGTAAATACTCAAACATTTCTCCTTGCAATTGTTCCAGGGACGGTCCCTCATGGGGGCCTCTTAAGTATGGTAGCGGCATGGGCCAGCCCGTAAGCATTTCATGCGGTGTTAGATGCGTGACTCTGCTAGCTTGTGAGCGCATTGACATTAGTGCAAGCGGTAAAGCATCCACCCAGTTAAGCTTATTTCCGCTGTCTGCTACTATTTTGGCTATTTTGGTTTTTTAAAATACCATTTGCTCTTTCTACAGCTCCCTGTGATTGGGGATGGTAAACGCAGCCAAATTTTTGTTTGATCCCTAGTTGTTTCAGTGTCTCTTGTATGACGTTAGACACAAAATGGCTACCATTGTCTGATGATATGGTATCTGGCATTCCAAATCTTGGGAATACCTCTTGACACAAAAGTTTTGCAGCTGTTCTGTGGTCTGATTTTGCAGTAGCTTTTGCCTCCATCCATCTACTGAATCTACATATGACCACCAAAACATATCTCATCCCCCTAACTCTTGACTGTGGTCCCATGTCTATGTAGTCTAACATGATGTGTCCGAAAGGACCATCTGGAGGTGGTATGTGCGCCAATGGGGCTGAGAAAACTTTTCTGATGTTGTGTGCCGCGCAAACGTCACATTCGTTTAGTTCTCTATCTACTGTGGATGAGTTTAGTTCTCTATCTACTGTGGCTGCCATAAATGGTGACCACCATACTGCTTGTAGTTTACGTAGTATCTCCTATCTCCCCCCTTGCGCAATGGTTACTACCATGCGCCCAAATTATTGCATGTCTCAATAGTAAGGTTGGTAGGACAAAACGGCCATGTGCATCATGCCAAAGGCCATCTGTTGGACCCCCATACGCTTCCCTGACAGCGCCTCTTTTTACCCATAGACATTTTTCGGCCTCAGTAACTCTGTTTTGAGCTGCTATGAGGGAGGGCATGGTTGTGAGGGGTTCACAGTCTTGTATGGTTAGTAAGGGTGTCATTACTGCCCCTATTGCTGCCTGTTCATCTGCAAGGTTATTGCCTTTGGCTATCAATGTATCAGTGTTTTGGTGGGCTGGACATTTAATTACTGCTAGAGCTGTGGGAAGGAACATGGCTTCTATCAGGTCGAGGATGGCAGCTCCATGTGTTACAGGAGTGCCGTCAGCTCTGCGAATCCTCTTTGTTTCCATATGTTAGCATGGACGTGGCACACACCTTAGGTGTATGCTGAGTCTGTGTATACATTTAGTGATTGTCCCTCTGCCAATTTACATGCTGCTGTTAAAGCTTTTATCTCTGCAAGTTGGGCTGAGCATGGCTGAGCAAGTTTACGTGATTGTAGTGTCTCAAAGGTGTGGTCATTGTTGTGAAGTTGAACAATCCCGTAGCCTGCATGGCTACCAGTGGCGTCCCGAAAACATGAGCCATCTACAAACAATGTGAGATCAGCTGGAATTGGTTGATTGTGCAAATCTTCTCTAGCACACATACATTTCTCTGTGTCATGAATGCAATCATGTGGCTTACCATCTGTTGGCAGCACCAGTTTAGTGGCGGGGTTGATGGTGGAACAGCGTTGAATGTTAAGTTCAGGGGCTGATAGGATTACCTCATAGCCTGTACGCCTGGCCTGTGGGCGTGTCTTGCATCAGGACGGCACATGTAAAGCCTGATCTTTCTGCTACCTAGAGATGAAAAGGTTTAGCATAGTTAGGAGTCCTTAACGCTGGAGCTGACTGCATGTCTATTTTTAAGGTTTGGAACGCACCCTCAGCTTCCTCTGTCCATGTCAATTATGCTGTGTTGTTTGTCTGTCCTACTGCTCTTAGTAAAGCTCTGAGTGGAGCAGTTTTTATAGCATAGTCACAAATCCATGGCCGACTGTATCCTGTCATGCTGAGAAAAGACAGCATTTGGCCCACCGCCTGCGGTTGAGGAGCCTTACTTACAACCTCTATTTGAGATGGGGCAATGCACTTTTTATCCCCACTCGACTGTCTGCCCAAGTACTCTACAGACTGCTGGCAGAACTGCAATTTGTTTTTACGGACCTTTGTGTCCCCCTTTTGCTAATGCTGTGAGCACTGCAATGGAATCTTTTTGACACTGTTCTTTTGAAAAGCTACAGACAAGCAAATCATATGCATGTTGTAATACAGTGCTTGGCACGTTCAAATTAGCTAGGTCATACTGCTGACCCTCAGAAGTGAATGCAAACAAATATTGAGAGTCTGGGTGTAGCGGTACACTGAAAAAGGCTGAACACAAATCGATAACTGTGTACCACTGTGTGTCGGATGGTATGTTTGAAAGCAGCTGCTCTTCTGAGGAATTTGGTTTCTTGATTGGAAAAATGAGCGTGTTGCAGGGACTTCTAGTTTTGACCAGAACTCCGGCTTTTACCAAGCCTTCAATTGTGGGTTGGATACCGTCAATGGCATGCCGCTACAGAGGATACTGCCTCTGGTATGGTAGGCTAGCATGTGGTTTTAGTGTGATGTGAATAGGTTGCGCTGATTTTATCAAGCCTATGTCTGTTTTATCTGCTGTCCATAGCTGTGGTGGAACTGTGCGTGTTCTTCTGTGACTGCCATCTGTGTGGGAGTAGTACCATCTACAAGTACCTTATCTGTGACTGCTTTATCACCTGTCTTAGTTGAGATTCTAATGTATTGTTTGTCATCTGGTTGGGTAACCACTCTCGCACCTGCAGTGCACATCCGACCATTGGACCCAGATGATGAGACTCATAACCTTCTGCTATCATCAGTGTAACGTGTGGTGCAGAATTTGGCACCTGAAACCATCCTGCTAATTCTTCTGGGAGGCGGACGGCTGCCGCCACACCTTGAGGTGCTGAATACATGTCTTCACTAATGATCAGGCATGTTTTTTTTTTTTTTTTTTTTTTGAGCACTGTGTCCCTGCATTCTTGACAATCTACATGAGTCTTGTCCGCGTCATACATGAGTGTGCAATGCAGTGGCAGAGTGGGACTATGTGCTGTGTCAAAATGTAACCTGACCCATGGTTCCCACTGAGTCCATGTCTGTTTAAGATGAGACTCTTCTGATGTCAGTTGGATCCAGTAGACCAATGCCTGTAATGTCTCTGTGGCGTTCCCGGGCAGCTGTGGCATCATACTTTGTGGGGGGTCATCAGCGAAGTCTCATGATCTTAGTTTTGAGAGGGCACAATGTATCTCTGCCTAGAAGGTTCACTGGCGTATGAGCTGAGTAGAGCATGAGTGCAAATATGACTTTTCCTGCGATAAGCAGTGGAACGGGCTCTGTCAATGGTATGACTTGTGATTTCAAAGAGAAGCCTATGGTCTTGATGGATGACTTAGAGAGGGGGAGTTCAGAGCCCTCTTTTCCTAGGCATGAATAGGCAGCCCCTGTGTCCACCATAAAAGGATATGCTTGTTCGTGGATGACAACAGGTACAGTTGGTTCGTCGTGTGGCTGTAATGAAATTACTGGTGACATTACTTCCCCCTCAGGCTTCTCCGGGCAACCCTACCATGGGCACCCTGTCTCGTTTTCGGCAAATTTTCTGCTGGACCTTCCCATGGGTTGACCGAAAACTCTTTGCGTCGGTGGCCGGGCTGGTAACAACCCCAGCATAGCTGGTTAGATGCTGCAGGATTCACTCCTGGAAATCCTGTGTTCATTTCCTGGGAGCCTGATTGCTGATAGGGTGCGGCTCGCTGATAGGTTTGCTGTTGCAATGGCTGGGGTCTTGGAGGAAAGCTCAGTCCCCCTCTCCATCCTCCTCGGCCTGCCGGTCCTCCCCTAGGTCCAACTCGACCCCGCCACCTCGGGGGCCTCTGGAGTGGTAATGAGTGGCACTGGATTGTCAGTGTTCTGCGTGTGGGGAGCATCTTCTTTCATCTGCTCTTGGCCTTCGTATCCCTGGCCAAGGTCACTGTGAACCTTCCCTCCACTTGGCCTTCCGTTGTTGTTGCTGCTCTTGCCTCCCCTACCGAGCGCAGTGGGTATTGTCCCGTCTCTGATGGTGATGTGTCTTGTGGGTATGGTGGTGGTGATGCTGGTAGGGGTGGGGCTATGGGTATCACATACATCAGTGCCTGTGGGTCCTGTGGATGCCTGCTGCACTCCATTGGCTCGGTTAAATCTAGGCTCAAAACATATCTCTTCTCAAAAACATTTGTATTCTTCTGACATGATATTTTAATTTCCTACTCTGTGCTTATTTGTGCCTTGATTTATGTATTTATGTATGTTGCTGCTATGGCTTTGGTTTTTTGTTATCGTGTTTCTTCTGTATTTTTCATTTTCTATTTTTTATATGGTCAGCACTTTGGTCAATGTGAGTTGTTTTTTTATGTGCTTTATAAATAAAGTTGACTTGACTTGACTTAACTTGACTTGACTACTTGCAACATTCGCTTCCGACCCCCTGCTTGTCTAAACCACCCTAATACCTCCCTTTCCTTAACCCTATTGTTCTTTTTTTATAACTCGCCTTAGTGTCTTTTGCCTCAATGTATTTAGTTCTGTATCCACCTCGTCGCAACATGCCAGGTTGAGGGTTCCATCTTTTTTCATTTTTTCATTGTTTCCATTCATTTATTTATTTATTTTATTTATTTATTTATTTATTTTTGTTTTTCCTGATGTTCTTTTGCGCCATTTAGTCACACAGCGCTGGATTCGGTTTCTCCTACCTGGATGTTATGTCATCACTATCTCTATGGGTGTCAGACCCTTTTTTCCATCTTTCCTTGAAGCCTTGTTTCACTGTGCCAGCTCTTGGAATTTCTTGTTGCTCGTCTGTTTCTTTTGTGCTTATCAGTGCTAATAATTTCCTCTACTTTAACGGTAGTTTCTTTTTTTTCATTGTTATATTATTATTATTATTATTATTATTTCTTTTTCAGAGATTATATTCTAATTTATGTGACCTGTCTCCTAGGGGGACTTTGGTTAAACAGCCAAATGTTCATGTCTCCCAAATCAACTTTTCTGGGCACAACAACAATCCGCAGCCATGGATTATGTGTCTCTCCTTCGTGACCTCGTATTCTTATCTGGTGTAGAGGGAGTGAAGCTACTGGCGCGTCCTTATGATTATCACACAAATTCTGCAGCAGCGGATTTAATGAGTAAGGAACCCACAGTCTGCGCAAAATCACTTCCCACGGGACACCTGGAAATAACTCTTTTACTCTCTTCAAGTTAACAAATTTGGTGACCTGCCAAAGTTTTTGTTTGATCTCCTGCTCGTCTTGCCAATGTTCTACCCCTTTACTGTCAAAGTATGTTCTTCTCCAGCCAAAAATGTGTTCTTATGCCCCTGAGTTCTACTGGACCCTCAGTGACGCAATGACTCTCTGCTATAATCTCATCTCCCCCTTCATTTCCCTCTTCCATCTATTTCAGGTGTTCTGTGAGTTATGTATAACCTCACCTCTTAACCTGTCACTGGTGAAATTTATGTGTTTGCCTTATTACTCTCCCTATTTGTGTTATCTCTGGTCCACAATGTTGTACCAGTGAAGACAGCCTAATTTGATCTCCCAATGTTGCAGCAGCGAGGCCTGTGTACTTGATTTATTTAACAACTTAGTTTGATTCTCTCTATCTGCTCACCCCCTTCGCTGTCTATGTAGCTTCTTTCCAACCCGAAATGTGTTATTTATGCCTCTAGTATCCACTGAACCATCAGTCATGCAATATTCTTCAGCCCAAATTTCATCACTACTGCTGTCACCCTCTTCCACCCAGCTCTTAACAGCTTGATCTCAACTTCTTTTTTCTTTATTTTATTACTTATTTTATTTATTATAAAACTATACTTATCATTTATAATTTATTTATAATTTTATTACTTATTCTATTTATTTATGAGACTATACTTATCACTTATTTTATTTATCTATAAAATTAAATTAAAATAACAGATATTTCTTTTTTATTTTCCCCTTAACAGCCAACCAGTTTGTATGGAGTTCACCCGAGCAACTGGTTCAATCAGTGAAACATGTGGACTTTTTGTTGGCACCGTTAGGTTTCCAGTCCCCAGACAATTTGTTGACACCGTTAGGTTACCCTTGTCTGGTTTTGTTTCACTGAGACACTGTTAATAACTATCTCATGTAACAAAACTGTGAAACAAATCACATAAAACAAACACACAGATACCAGATTATGATAAAACATTCAGGCCCCAAAATGTCTTTTTTCTTTGTAATGACCTTTAACCCAATAGAGGTCAGAACCAAAATATCAAATTTTAACAAAGCTTTGTTTTTTGTATAAGCCCACTTCTGTTGGCTGTGTTCCTCACTCTGTGCTGGCTGCATTCCTCACCCCCTCCCTTTGTACTCTCTGTTAAGTCAGTCTCCCAATGATTTGTCAGTCTTTTTACAGTTACATTTTATTTAACACTTTACTGTATTTACAACACTTTATACAACGCTTCATGCATTACTTTGAATAGATTATATTGTGTTTACTACAACTTACTTCTAGATATACTACAATGTATGTACAACAACTTTATAGCTTACAGTTAGATTTTTACAAATTTTACATTTTTGATCAATCTGTTAACTGTTTTGTCTTCTTTTTTGTCTTTTTCTCTTTTCCTTTTTCTCTTTGGTTGCAACGTTTTCAGCGTTCTGTCTGTTCAGTCCCGTTCTGTCTACGGTGACTCCCCCTCCTTCTTGGCTGGGAGGTCACTTTCCTCAAAACGGCGGTATCCACAGAAGCTTTTTTAGGCCTTTTCCTTATCTCTATTTCCTAAGCTCTCCGTCTAAGCAGACCTGACGGTTGACACACACACACACCTGCCCCTACAGGCTTAAAGGTGCGCGTGGCAAGTCGCCAGCGGTATCCACGGATTCGCTTTTGAGTACCTCTGACTCTTTTATCTCTGCATTCCGCCCGAGCAGCCTATTGGTTGGCTCAAAGCCCCTGCCTTTACAGATTTAAAGGATGCGTTTGTCAAGTCAATAGCGGTAACCACGGATATGCTTTTATATCTCTTACTCTTTTACCGGTTTTTCCTTCTTTTACTGTTTTCTCAGTATGTTTTCTCAATACTTTAAATACTTTAACTATCTTACCTACTTTTGTTGCTTATTTTTTCCCTTACATTCAACACACACATTCACTCTTTCTTTTGCCTGCTTGGTTACTCTAGCTCACTCCCCCACATTCCACACACACACACACACACACACACACTCTCACATTCACTCTCCATGTTTATCTCTCTAACTTCCACACACACATACTGTGTTACATTAGATTCAGTTGTCTCCAGCAATATATCAGCTATGTTCCAATGTTGTGTTATTAGTTAGTAATTTTTACATCACATTTTAGGTTCTTTAGGAGAGGAATTTGTCAAATACCTCCGACCTGGGTGGCTCCCAACTGCACCCCAGACGCACCCGGTTTAAGCAGAAAAAAGGCTCTGGTTACCTTATCTGGTGGCCACCTGTACGTCTGATGTGCAGCCAAGCGCCCCCGATCTCAGGATCCGACCTCCTCGTCCTCCTACGCTGGCTTGCCAAATAATGTAGAAGCAAAAAAGTCAAGGTCCCGAGCCGGGCCAGTTAGCTCGCGACCTCGCTCTTCCCCTCTCTAACGGACTTTCTTTATCTTCCATTAGATATCAGAAACTCAAATACTCAGAGATCAAAAAAATCACTGGAGACACGTAGAATCAGATGCAACTGAGTTTAATGTGCTCGCAGGCAACAAACACATCACAACCCAAATGAGCCAAGCTCTGGAGCAAGGCTGGAATTTCTTTGTTTGCGCTCGCTCTTTTATCGTAGAATTTCTGCTGAGTCATCTCTTTCCCTTAATCCTTCTCACTTGGCTCTGATCGTAACATATCCCACCTCTGCTGAGTCACTTTTTCTCCACCATAATGGTGTCATATTTCTGCTGAGTAATGTTTTTCCTAGATCTAAGACTGCCTCCTCTTACTAGGGTCATTCTCAGGACAAGCTGTAATTCCCCTAATTTTCCACTAGTGTTTTCTGAACCCATCTTCATGCTATTTTTAGAAATGATTCACAGTGAGTCCTAGGTACTTCTCCACCACAATGCTTAAGTGCTCAATGAGTGTGTGTGTGTGTCATAAGAATACATGAAATATTAAACCAGTGTGTAATTTGTCAGTTGCACCGATTATATTGCTTCAACACATATCTTTTAAAGGTCAGCTAAAAGGTACAGTATATGTCTTCAGTAAATCAGTACATTACACTACACACCCCAGCAGATATTGTGTGTTGCGCTCATAGACTGTATAAAAATGCACTGCGTTTCTTTGCAAATGGAAGTTTTTGGACAATGTTAGGTGGCTTCTCATCCATTCTGGACTGTAAAAATTGGCTAATTGCTTCAAGGCCTTCTTCGTGTTTGATGTTGCTGTACAAAGATGTAACATCTATGGTGACCATAAACGCATCTCCAATATTTTTAATCTCCTCAATTTTGTTAAGGACATGTGTGGTATCTTGTATATATGACGGGAGGGCAGAGACAAATGGCTTGATAAAATAGTCGATGTATTGAGTGGCAGGTTCAGAGATAGAATCAATGCCACTGATGATGGGTCGGCCTGGAGGGTTAGATGCATTTTTATGCACTTTGGGTAACATATAAAATGTGGGTATTTTAGGATTATTCTTTGCAAGGAAGTCCTGCTCCTTACTTGTTATCCATCCTTTTTCAGTTGCATTATTTAGAATTTCGTCCAGTTCACGTTTCATATACTCCATGGGATTAGATGATAAGGAGGTGTAATACTCAGAATCATGCAGTTGACGTTGTGCCTCCTGTATGTATTGATCTCTGCCCCAGATTATCACTGCACCACCCTTATCTGCTCTTTTTATCAGAATGTCCTCATTGTTAGACAGCCAACTCAGAGCTTCCTTCTCCTGCTTGGTCAGGTTGGAGTTGGAGGAGCGTTTGACAGTTTGAAAAAGGGAATCAACCTCATACGACACTTTCTTAGTGAAGGCAGTTAAGCAGGCATTATTACTTACAGGACAGAATGTGGACTTCGGTCTAAATACATCTACATAGTCAACGTTAATATCTGGATTTTGTGAGGTTCTCAAAATAGCGTTTTGAGGATTTTGGTAATGCCAGGCTTTTAGATGTAGACTCCTGTAAAATTTGAATAAATCGACCTTGGTCTGAAAATTGTTAGCCTGATTAGTGGGTGCAAAGCTGAGGCTCCTGGATAGCAGAGAGAGACATTCTTGTGGGAGAGGGGTACCTGATATATTGATCACAGAATCCCATCCTGTCTGGTTGTCCACCTGGTGGTCCGTGTGGCTCGGTGCTGACTGGGAGCTGCACGTCGTCCTCTTCCTCCCCTGCCTTGTATTTCGTTTGTGTGAAGTTTTTGATGGTGATGAGACGGCTCTAAAAAATGCCCAGTGTCCGCATTGGAGCCATCACTGACATGTTCATCCTCACTGCTACTGGGCAGGTTGAATGAGACAGAGCGCACCCGCTGTTTTCTGCTGTGCGGGGAGCGTGGATGTTTGTGGGACCAAGAGTACACCATGCCCTCCTGGTAATCAGCCTGATCACGCTTGAATTTAATCAGTTTGGACTTTTTTCAGGACTTTAGAAAGCTTCTCAATATCTTCCTTCACTTTCTTGTCGAATGGTACTTTTTCTTCAGTGGCATTCAGGGATTCAATTTTTGTTTTAACTGTGTCAATTTGACTTTGTATTTCTGCCCTTTGATTTTTAGCCTCTTTGATTAGAAGTAAAATCAAATCCAATGAACATTTGTTTAAGATAGCTTCCCATTTCATCTTGAACTCAGGGTTGTCATGGCCAAATGATGGAAACTTTTTAATCCGAAGTCCACGAGGGATCATATCCTCTCTCCTGTAGTCAGACAGTGTTATGGTGTGTAGATCCAGTTTCTTATCCTTCTCCAGCAGTCTCTTAAGTTGTGCATAAAGGTCACTTAAATCTGGTGATGTGCATTCCTCTGCAGGTGTCTTCCCAAATGATGTGAGTGACCACTGCATAATTGCAGGTGTCAGGGTCAAGGTTAAGCCTTGCTATATTACAAAACGTGACAAAAAGCACTTTTGTGAACAGGGATTTAAGCAAGATTTGTACCGTATTGATTGGAGTAGGGTCTCCATAGTACCTGGTGTTGAAGTGGCTTGGTCTTACTTTGTTGATTTGTTTATACCAATCATAGATAAACATGCTCCTTTCAGGAAGTATAGAGTCAAAGAGCGGGATAACCCCTGGTTCTCTGAAGAGTTACCTAGTTTGATTCACAAAAGAAATCTTTGCTGGGCAAAAGCAAGAAAGTTCAATTCTGATGCACTCTGGGCCACTTTTACATTTTTAAGGAATACATGTACTGCCTTAGTGAAGAAGGCGAAATCTAGTTTTTACCTTGCCCTTACAACAGAAAATTTAAATAACCCACAGAAGTTTTGGCAGACGATCAAATCCTTATCCCCAGATAACTCCTCTTGTCTCCCACCTTGCATTGTGCCAGATTCATCCACTGTCTATGACAAAGCTGAGATGCTCAACTGCTTTAATAAACATTTTGTTTCTTCTGGCTTTCTTTTTGAAGTATTTAAGTGTACTGCTACTTAGCCACTTGATATTGCTGGGCCTCCTCCATATAATAAATTTGTTTTTAGGCCCTTCACTGTTGCTGAAGTACATCAAGCCCTTATGAAGTTAGATCCTAAAAACCAGCAGGTCCAGATAATCTCGGTGTATACTATTTAAAACATGCTGCTGACTTCATTGCAGAACCACTGACATATATTTATAATTTAACACTAATCTGTAATGAAATCCCTAAAATTTGGAAAATGGCTCATGTTCTTTCCCTCTTTAAGGGTGGTGAACCTTCAAGCCTCAATAACTACAGGCCAATTTCAAACCTGTCACCCCTCGCTATGGTTCTGGAAAGCCTGGTTAGTGATCAATTGAAGGACTTCTTACATAGTAATTTTATTTTATCATGTTATCAGTCTGGTTTTAGAAAATCCCACAGTACAGTCACAGCAGCTACAAAAGTTGTAAATGATATTATTATGGCCCTAGATAAAAAACAACACTGTACTTCTCTTTTTATTGATTTTTCTAAGGCCTTTGATATTGTGGACCATGATGCTATGAGGCATAGGTTGGTTAGTATAGGGCTGTCGGATTCAGCTGTGGCCTGGTTCTCTAATTACCTTTCAGACAGGTCTCAATGTGTTAAAGTTGATGGTTGTTCCTCTGATATCTTGGCTGTCCACAAGGGGGTGCCACAAGGCTCCATTTTAGGGCCACTGTTATTTACTATCTATATAAATGATTTGGGTTAAAGTGTCCAAAATGCAAATTTCCATTTTTATGCCGATGACACTGTCATCTATTGTTGTGCAGGGACCTTGCAAAAGGCCGTGGAGTACTTGAAAGCTGCTTGTAAGGAAATTGAAGCCCAACTCCTGCAATTAAGACTTGTGCTTAATGCAGATAAAACAAAAATGATGATCTTTATTAAATCAAAAGAAAAAGCCCACTGTCTTTCTGTTGTGCACACATACCAAGGTGTTCCTATTGAGATTGTTACTAATTTTAAATACCTGGGCTTTATTTTAGATGATAGCTTGTCTTTTAAACCACACATTGAAAATTTGGTCAAGAAACTAAAGGTAAGGCTGGGCTTCTATTTTCAGAATAAATCGTGTTTTTCTTTTATCTCTAAAAAGAAGCTTGTTGCTGCAACTTTTCTGACGTTGCTAGACTATGGTGATGTATATGAATGCCTGTTCCACTTCACTGCTCATGCTGGATGCTACTTATCATGGTGTATTGAGATTTATTACTTGCTGTAAATCACACACACATCACTGTACTCTGTATGCTAAGGTAGGCTGGCTGTCCTTGTCTGCTCATAGGCTTCTCCACTGGTACATCTTCATCTATAAAGCAATCATTGGACTACTTCCTTCATACCTCTGTACAAACCTCACTTTCACACACAATCCATCTTACAGCTTGCGATCCCAGGACTGTCTATCTGCCTCAGTTCCCAGAACTCGCACTGAGTTTGGGAAGAGGGCATTCATATACTCTGCTCCCTCAGCCTGGAACGGACTTCAAAAAACTCTGAAGCTTCAGAGCTTCATTTCAATTAATGATTTTAAAACTCAAGTCACAGACTTTTTAATGGCTGAGATGGGAGTATGCAAATGCTTTGCTGCATAATGAAGATTTATTATTGCATTGATTGTGTATATTGATCATTGTATATTGTTTTATGGTGTGTATTGTGCTGTACAATAATCTGACACCTTGTGGGTGATTTCTTTTTTTTTTCTCTTTCCTGTCTGTGCTTTCCTGGTTTGTATGTGTTTTCTTCAATGCTGCCATTTTGGTCAGGCCATGCTCGTAAAAGAGATCATCTGATCTCAAGCAGTTTGCCTAGTTAAATAAAGTTTAAATAAAAATTAATAAATTTAAAACCAAAAATGAGAGCGCAATCCAGAGGCACCTGAAAAACCATACGGAAAATGCAGTTCATTTCCATGGTATGTTGATGAGAAGTATCTGTTTGAGATCATATAATTCTACATGTAACAGTAATGTTTAATGATATTTGTTTGGGACAAAACAAGACATTTTAGGTTGCATCTTGGGATCCTGTGATTTGTGGAACAGTGGTTGACATTTTATACCATTTTCTTACATTTTATAGACCAAACAAATAAATTACTGTTTTTCCATTTTTTTCTTTGTTTTTTTCTACTTTTGAGATTGATATGGATATCTGGAATAAAAACAAAAAAGATAACTCCAAATCTACTTCTTTATGTTGCCAGTACAATAGTGTAATATTGTGTTTACATGTATTCCTGAAATATAATAGAATACATCTGGCAATATGACAATCTAATTATTACGTTCATTTAATAGTTAAATAGTTACAATTAACCATACTGATGTAAGAGTAAGTATGACATTTGTTGTGTCCATGGTTTTCAGTTGTTTTGAATGACCTGATGGTAATCTGCATGTTGCAACTGTAGCCCAATAAGTGGAAGTGCTCACCTTATTTTATCTTTGTTAAAAAATAATCCAACTAAAATTCATGTGTTTGCTGATTTTCTGCAATTTTTGTAGGTTTAACTTGTTGGGGTCAATGTTATTCCAAACAAAACATGATTGTATTTAAAATAATTGCTGAAATAATTGTATTATTATTATTATTATTATTTATTTTATAATATATATATTTGTAATTGTTGACTGCTTCAAAGTTTGTAAATGTATTGCTAAAATAAATAATACAAAAATGACAGACTTAAAAACCGACTTCCGGGGAAAAAAAACAAAACAAACTAGAGCACTCGGAGAGTGCAGACCTCCGCCAAGCAGCTCGGATTTCCCACCATTTTATTATTTTATCCACTTCGCTTCAACCGATCACCACCAAAATTTTATCATCTGTTCCTTGTCCCATTTTTAACCTTTCCTGGATTTCATCAAAATCCATTCAGAACTTTTCAAGTTATTTTGCAGACAAACAGACAAACAGACCAACGCCAGCGAAAACATAACCTTGGCGGAGGTAAAAACTGACTTCCGGTATGTATACAACTTCCGGTATGAACTTCCAGTATGTAGACACGAAGAAGATTAACTTCTGGTATGGACTTCCAGTATGGATTGGATATATGGCGGCGCCCTTGTCCACCATCTTGCCTGCAGTTGGGTACTTTTGCCTAAACTACACAGGCTATATAAATTGTGTTTGAAAATAAGGTTAATATTTTCAGAGGCAGAGGAACACCTCCAAATCAAAAAATTGAAATATCTTAAATTCAACAAAAATAAAAGTTTATCTAAAATGTCATATTGTTGAGTTGATATCTAAACCAATCAGCTGTAAGATCAGGTGAGAAACAGGCGGTGCAGCCACTGGCAACTGCAGCGCCTGGCTCTAAAACCTGCGGCTGCCTCGCTCTTGTGATTTTATCTCCGTCCACTTTTATAATATGTAGAGTAAGTGAGGATGAAGTTGGACATAATTTAACCGGCATGCACCACTTTCATAATAAGTAGAGCAAGTCAGATGAAGTCGGACACAATTTGCACTGTGCGCCGATCGCTGGTGATCGAATCTGTGCAGGCCTGGCTCATCTCGAACGAGCCTACTGCTTCGAAGCATTTCACACAATCAGAAGAGTGACATCAGAACTGCATCTAAGTGGAAGACCTGAAAAAGCCTCAGGACTGCCTGTCACATACTTCTTTGTACTTGTATTTAATAAATGTTTTAAAAAACGGTGACACACGCACATATATATGTGTATATCTATATATATATATATATATATATATATATATTTACACACATGGTGTGTATAAAGGGAGTGGGAGAAAGAAATGCACTTGTGCTACTTTGTATAATACACAAGTATTATGCGATATAGAAGTTAATGCTTGTGCTTCTGCAACTTTGCCAATTGTGGTAATATAAATGGGGTGTACTAGTAAACCAGGGAGTGTCCAAAGATTTTTATTTAAGTCAGCGTTTATTTTTATTTTTTTTTTGCTGATAGTTGAAAAGGTGACTTATACCATGTTATTGTTAATTGAAGCTTTATAAATAAAATCCCCTTTAATTTCCGGTCTGTTCTCATTCCCAGACTGTGAAATGCCAATGCTTTGTCAAACCCCATGGCATGTGACAACAACGTCAAAGACACCCTTTCACATTTCTATGACACACTGGGCTTTCAACACTCCAATGTAAACCCATCCACATGGCAATATTTGACACTGTGAGCAACTGATGTAGTATAAAGAGCAAAAATGAATGCATTATCTTACTACTAGTCCATACCCAGGGATGTGTTATGTATAGAGGAATAAGAAATCAAAAACAGTATATTAGAAGAGATGCAAAATGAGAGCACTGTAAATACACTGTGTAATAAATTTTAATGTAAGACAAACAATGCACACTGTATTTAGAAACATGCTTTATGGCAAAATACATGGAGCATAGTTTTGGCTGACAGCACGGAGGCACGTGCGTGCTCGGGACCGTGCGTGGGCACACAGGTACACACATACACACGCAACACGGAGAAAGAATGAAAGAAACAGTGCAAAGTGCACAGCGCAATGTTTAGTTTGTAATGTTTGTAGGCTAACATCAGTAAAGTGAAAATACGTAATGGCTGGCTCGCGCACACAGACAAAGACGCGCGTTCGTTCAGTAAAATAATTACCTTAGTCTTCAGCAAGTGTTGGTGCTTGAAATTGCATGTCCCAGCCATAAACTCTGGTCCGAGTGCAAGTGTTTTCCAAGTGGTCTCCGTGCATGTGCAGCTCGCGCTGCTAATGGTGCTCACAGTATGAATGGGTAGTGGAAAAATGCAAATATAAACAGTAGAAATGTGGGAAAAATGCAAAAACGGCATCGTGGCTGTCTGCACATGACCAAGATGAAAGCCTATGTGCAAGTTCAGAGAAATAGGTCAAAGTAGTGAGGAGGAAAACGGATGATGACAGACGGAGGGACAGAGGTTTCTCCATTTAATAGTAGGCCATATGTATATATATATATATATATATATATGTATATGGGTGTGTCTGTGGGTGTGTCTGTTCCACGTTTTTCTCCTCACTGACTTGGTCAGTCCATGTGAAATTTGGCACAGTGGTAGAGGGTCATGGGAGGATGTGAATGAAGCAATAGTACATTACAAGGGGGGGCGCTATAGCAACCGACTGAAATTGCAAACTTTGAATGGGCATATCTCATGCCTGTTAAAAATGAAACTTTGCACAGAGATGCCTCTCCTCATGAGGAACAAATTTGCCTCAAGAACCCATAACTTCCGGTTATATAGATTTTCCGCCATTTTGAATTTTTTGAAAAACACTTCTAATCGATCTCTTCCTAGGAAATTTGACCGATCTGCATGAAACTTGGTGAACATAATCTAGGGACCAATATCTAAAGTTCCCTCTTGGCAAAAATTGGAAAACTTACTAAAACTGAGCTTCTATAAGGCAATGAATATTGCGGAGGGCGTGGCTCATCACATAAAGGTGTATAACATCTCAAGGGTTTCACTGTTCACCACGCAACTTTGTAGGCATATGACCACACATAATCTGAGGGGACCCCTCCATTATTGACCCGATCAAACAAAATGGGGGAGCTAGAGAGCTAATTTCTTATCTAGGCCTAACCGTCGAAATCGATTTTCTGCCTATATTTGACAGTGAAGCATGACAGGAAGGGTTGGAGAGAGAGAGCAAGGAAGACATGCAGCAAAGAACGAAGGCCGGATTCCAACCCACACCACTGCAACAAGGGCTATCCGCACCTTTCCCATGTGAACTACCCGTGCGCCCCACTTTTAAGTCAATACAACATATAAACACTTTAACTATTTGCCTTTCAACATGCTACCTGAACTACTAATGTACAGTTTTAGCCCACTAACTATCCCACTATTGGCAATGGCACTATTGTACTTTCAATAAAGCAATCGTACTATCAAATTCACAAAAACTCTGTCTGAATACATTGCTCTTCTTAATGGGTTCAGTTGACTATTTAATCTGCAATTTCCTATGACCAGTATCCCAAACACACACCATGTTAAACTGTACGTGGGCAACTGTGCATTCAATGGGTATGGACTAGTAATGATAAAGCGAGAAAGGCTGTAACATTTACTGTCACTCACCAACACCACAGCCCTCTGTCTGTGTCTTTTACTCCTTCACCAAGCTTATTCCTTAGTAACATTTATGGTCCAGATTAATGTGAGGCATCTCAACAGAGGCTGACATTAGCTAAACAAAGTGTAAATGTTAACTTAGTTCATTGATAAACAAAGTAACATGTACAGTAAAGTGTAAGTGATGAAAGTCCAGATTTATACTAATTTGGTGATTAGCACCACCTCCTGACAATAATAAGAAAAATTAAAGCTGCAAGCAGCTGTGATCGGGCCCTCGCTCTCCTGTGCCACTGCAGGGGGCCAGCAGCATGCATCACTGAAGCAGTTATGTGAAAACTCAGAGTAAGTTAACCCTGATGTGGTGTGACGTTTCATCTTCCTACTCCAAAAAAACCCCCATGGGAAGGGTTTTTTGAAAATTTCAAGGGGGCGCTATAGAAGCATTTTGTCATCTCCATGGGTGAAGACCCTATCAGATGTAAGAGCTCTCCATTCTTGACCTGTGTATCAATTTCATGAGGATATTAGGTCATTAAAGCCATCAAAAAGCCAAATGTATTTGGTGGCGGCGTCATAGCGGCCACACCCCTTGACATAGAGGAAAGCTTTTAATAACTTTTGAGCAGCATGGTCTCAGGGGCTGAGGCTGCTGAGCAAACAGGGGCTGCGGGGAGACCCAGAGCAGGCATGGATTGGTGGTGTAAATGTGGGGCTTACTGGCCACTTTATTAGGTACACTTGTGCAATCTAATACAATCCAATACAACAGCTCTGCCACACATTCTACGTTTACAAAGCTTTTATATTTTCAGCTTTTGTCAGAAAGGTGATTATTCTACTTTATTATTGAGGTTGTAGTGGGTGGTGTTGGTGTACTTGAGTGCAATATATTTAAAAGTGTTCCTAATATTTTGTCCCCCTCAATTAGACAAAATTAGGAGGCCACCCCAGTACACCACCACCATTCACTATGACCTCAATAAGAAACAAAGTAGAACACATTACTAGAACACACTAACATTTGAAAGGAGTAAATTACTTATTGACTCATTCATACTTACAAAACAGCATCAATAAGTGATTAACATGGGGGGATCAAAATAAAATAAAAAAATAAAATAAAAATCAACCAGCCTCCCTCCTCCCAGTCCCTCCATAAGTAAAGAACAGTCCCTAAAGTGCGGTGAGCTTTGTGGGCCGTTACCTGACACAAAGAGAAATGTGAACGGCTCGTTTCTCCTCTGACACGCCACATACCTGTGTGCCGCCACAGTTCGGTTGTCCAGGTACTACTGGGCAGTCATGACACCAATGAAAGAGGAAATTACTGGACCTGGAGTCGGACTACTCTGTCGCCGGTAAGCCGTTATCTTGCGTTTGTCAGCTGCTCTCATGTTCCCTCCTTTTGTGAAGGTCTTGTTGCCCTCCTCTGCCAACCAGGTGTCATATGCCCCGCGGCGTATTCCCCCGACATTTGTTCAGAATATTTCAAAACTTCTAGCTTCAAATTAACACTGAAGTTGCGTCTTGTCGCCATCTTATCTGTTTACAATCAGCTGAGAGTGCGCAACTGCGCATGTGCCTGGATGAGGGATTATGTGTGTGTGGATGTGCGTCTCTGTGTCTGTGTGTGTAATGCGGGTCTAGCGCTCTATAAATGCCAAAACGTCAAATAAACACCTCCGGTTTATAAAAGAGGCCGGCGTTTATTTATCAAATTTTTTTTTTAGACCCGGTTACAAAAGGAGGCCGGCTGCTAATAGGGGCCCGGTTTTAAATTGAGGAAATATGGTATGTTGATGGTGGGATGAGACGAGAGTACGCCTCAAAATAATCACCGGAACACGGGGAGAACATGCTAACTCCACACTCATAAATCACCACAACTCCTGAGTGAACAACAACATAAAATGTTCCCTAGCAGTCTGTTTATTCCCAACAATGAGAAGTAATGCCAGTCACTTCACTATATGCTCTGGGCAAGCACTTATCCATAACATAACCACAACAACATTTGCATTTTAGCCTTATTTACCATGCTTGGGTTGTAGGCTAATGTTACTCAACATGGAGGTAACGTTACAGCAGAGAGATTGCTGAGCAAAATACACAATGATCACTTACCATGTCTGCTCGTTTTGTGATGCCGACAGATGGTATGGCAGTATCTTTCAAGAAAAGCGATTGAACCATTCCTGAGCTTCTGCGCTCCATCCTTTCAGTGTAGTCCTCCGGTAAAAAACGGTTGGAGCGATCAAACATTTTCCGAACCGTTTCCACAAGCGTGTTGGGATCGAAGTCCAGCACAAATAGCCATTGTTTCATCCTGTCCGTATTTTTGGTTGGTAGCTACTACATGAAACTTCACTCTGCTCCATGTCTTCGGCTTGTTACCGCAACCTTTTACAATACATGTGTAAACATTATTTACAACAACACTCTGTAAACTTTTCTCAAACTTTCTGGTGTGTCCAGCTGACGATACCGCAAATTCAAGGCTGCAAGCAATAACTATGGCACTGTCTCAGGTACACACTGTGTCACTCTGCCCAGTGGTTTACTCAAGAAAGTAGTTCCGAGTATTTGCTTCATGTGTCGTAATGTTACTTAATTATACATTATTATTTCATAGCGTGGGGAATGCGCAAGCCATGTGTTTTCCACTAGAGCGTTTTGGAGTCATTTGATGGTGTATTTGATTAGTTTTGAGGGAGAGAGGGGGCTTTACCATTCACCTCCATTTTGTGCGCTGAGCAGTAGGCAGCTCTGTCCCACCGATCTCAACAGCAGGAACTGACAATTAAAGGGAATGTACCTACTCATGACTATAGGGATTATGGCAATAGGCGAATTTGCCAAAATGTCAAACTATCCCTTTATATGTAACATGATTGCTCCTCAGTTTGGTTTTATTCATATTCCACATATTAAACAAAGTAAAAGTTTACTCAGTCACTATTTCAGCTTGAGTAGCTTTTACCACCAACAGATGCTGATTACCACACGACTAGTCTCCTAACATCCTGTTGAACAGATGAACATGTGGAAAAAAGCACAGGTGGTGGTCACCTCCACCTCCACCTCGACCACGTCAAACAAAAGGCAGAGAAACTGGTCCTGAATCAGGTCGCTGGATGACCAGAGCCTCAGGTCATCACTCACCCCCAGGTCCCCAGAGCCTACATTAGAGGCTATTAATGTTACCCTTAATGTTGCAGCAAATTAGAAAGACAGACATGGAAAGGGAGTTGTTGACAAAACTAAAAAAAATAAATGACTACTGATTGTTGTTTTTGTATCTGCAGAGTTCGTTAAATTACAAGGTGTGGAAATCACAAAATCGACGCCAAAATGAAAAGTTTGAATCAAAATGGCCGACTTCCTGTTTGAAGTAGAGCATTGGCGACAGAGAATTTTTTGTGCGTCTGGGCAACTGTACACATTTTCACCTTCCGACTCCAAAAAAACCCCTATGGGGAGGGTTTTTTGAAAATTTCAAGGGGGCGCTATGGAGGCATTTTGTCCCCCGCATGGGCAACGCCCCTGTCAGATGCAAGAGCTCACCATTCTTGACCTGTGTATCAATTTTCATGAGGAGATGAGGCCACTGAAGCCATCAAAAAGCCAAACGTATTTGATGGTGAGGGCGGCGCCATAGCGGCCACGCCCCTTGACATAGAGAAAAGCTTTTAATAACTTTTGATCAGCATGGTCTCAGGGTCATCTGTACCAAATCTGAAGTTGATTGGACAAAATCTGTAGGAGGAGTTCGCCAAAATACAAGGTGTCGAAATCACAAAATCGCCACCAAAATCCAAAGTTTAAATCAAAATGGCCGACTTCCTGTTTGAAGTAGAGCATTGGTGGCAGAGACTTTTTGTGCATCTGGGCAACATACACATATGTACCAATTTTCATCTTCCTACTCCAAAAAAACCCCCATGGGAAGGGTTTTTTGAAAATTTCAAGGGGGCGCTATAGACGCATTTTGTCCCCCCCATGGGCGACGCCCCTATCAGATGCAAGAGCTCTCCATTCTTGACCTGTGTATCAATTTTCATGAGGAGATGAGGCCAGTGAAGCCATCAAAAAGCCAAACGTATTTGATGGCGAGGGCATAGTGGCCACGCCCCTTGACATAGAGAAAAGCTTTTAATAATTTTTCATCAGCATGGTCTCAGGGTCATCTGTACCAAATCTGAAGTTGATTGGACAAAATCTGAAGGAGGAGTTCGGCAAAATACAAGGTGTCGAAATCACAAAATCACCACCAAAATGAAAAGTTTAAATAAAAATGGCTGACTTCCTGTTTGGAGTAGACCACTGGTGCCAGAGACTTTTATGTGCGTCTGGACAATATACACATGTGTACCAATTTTCATGTTCCAACTCCAAAAAAACCCTTATGGGGAGGGGTTTTTGAAAATTTCAAGGGGGCGCTATAGACGCATTTTGTCCCCCCCATGGGTGACGCCCCTATCAGATGCAAGAGCTTGCCATTTTTGACCTGTGTATCCATTTTCATGAGGAGATGAGGTCGCTGAATCCATCAAAATGCCAAACGTATTTAGTGGCGAGGGATCAATAGTCACCACGCCGTCACATGGACACCATTAGATGTAGCTTCACAGCATTCATAAGGTAGCTTTACCAACTTGTTCTGCATGCATTAGAAGTGGAATGAAGTTGATACGCTCAAGTTTGTGGCATTAGTACATGTTAAAGTAAAAACTGGTCACTTCCTGTTACCACCGGGGGGGCGTTATGAGTAAGGTGGGATATTAACATATCTGGACGGAGCCATCATCATGTCCAGCAAGTTTGAAGCTGCTGATATCAAGTATGTGTGCTGTAAAGCCCTGTGAGGCAAATTGTGATTTGTGATATTGGGCTTTATAAATAAAATTGATTGATTGATTGATTGATTGATTGATTGAGAGCCGTTCGAAATTCCATGGCAAGAAAACGAAAAGTCGCCAAAATTTGTCACGTCCTAGCGGCCACGTCCCTTGACAGAGAGAAAAGCTTTTAATAACTTTTGATCAGCATGTTCTCAGGATGATCTGTACCAACTTTGAAGTCGATAGGACGAAATCCCTAGGAGGAGTTCGTTCAAATGTGGAAATCGCAACAAATCGCAAAAAATTCAAAACAAAATGGCCGACTTCCTGTTGGGATTTCACCATGATGTTAAGAGACTTTTTTGTGCGTCTCAGTATGATACATGTGTGTACCAAATTTCGTTTGCCTATGACAAACTAACCCCAATGGGGAGGGTATTTTGAAAATTTGTAGGGGACACTATTTCAGCATTTCGCGCCGACCATGTGCAACCGCCCAAACATATCGAATTTTGGATGTGGCCGGACGAATGTGGAGAGTTAGAAGCATTTTCAAATTTGGGAAAGGGCCGAAATTGGGACACGAAATGTCGCAAGAACAATAATAATAATAATAAACAGCACGATTTCAATAGGGTCCTCGGACGACTTCGTTGTCGCTCGGGCCCTAATAATAATAAACAGCGCGATTACAATAGGGTCCTCACGGACGACGAAGTCGTCGCTCGGGCCCTAATAAACAGCGCGATTTCAATAGGGTCCTCCGCGGACGACGAAGTCGTCGCTCGGGCCCTAATTAAAGCTGCAAGCAGCTGTGACCGGGCCCTCGCTCTCCCGCGCCACCACAGGGGGCCAGCAGCACGCATCACTGAAGCAGTTATGTGCAAACTCAGAGTAAGTTAACCCTGACGTGGTGTGACATTTCATCTTCGTACTACAAGAGAACCCCTATGGGGAGGGGTTTTTGAAAATTTCAAGGGGGACTATAGAGGCATTTTGTCCCCCCCCCCATGGGCGACGGCCCTATCAGATGTAAGAGCTTGCCATTCTTGACCTGTGTATCAATTTCGTGAGGATATGAGGTCGCTGAAGTCATCAAAAAGCCAACTGATTTGGTGGCAAGGGCGGCGTCATAGCCGCCACAGCCCTTGACAAAGAGAAAAGCTTTTAATAACTTTTGAGCAGCATGGTCTCAGGGGCTGAGGCTGCCGAGCAACCAGGGGCTGCGGGGAGATCCAGAGCAGGCATGGATTGGTGGTATAAATGTGGGGCTTACTGGCCACTTTATTAGGTACACCTGTGCAATCTAATACAATCCAATCCAACAGCTCTGCCACACATTGTACGTTTACAAAGCTTTTACATTTTCAGCTTTGGTCAGAAAGGTGATTATTCTACTTTATTAGTGAGGTCGTAGTGGGTGGTGTTGGTTTACTGGACTGCAAGATGGTTACGGTAAAAATATCTGTGCCAGTCCTGGCTAGTTTTATGCCCTGGGCGAACCATCCCTCGGCTGTGTCTGTGTCTGTCTGTGTTACTAAATTCTTACATTTTTACCTGTATCTCAGCATAGCAAGTTGGAAGTTGACATATTCTGCCATATCTGAAAAGGGGAGACATTTCCCGTCTCCAGCTCGTCCAGAATTCAGCTGCATGACTTTTGGCTAATACAAGGAGACAAGACCACATAACACCCATCCTTGCTACTTTGCAGGAGTTACCGGTTAAATTTAGGATTGATTTTAAACTTTACTCATTACTTTTAAAGCTCCCTCATATATTGCAGAGTTACTTGCGCCCTTTGAGCCTAGCCGCTGCCTGCGCTCCTCAGGTATGACCCTTTTAACTGCTCCCACAGCCTGCCTAGTCACTAAAGGTGATCGGGCATTTTCTATTAGAGCCCCTCAGCTGTGGAACTCCCTGCCTGAGGAGCTAAGGTCAGCAAACTCACTGCCCTCTTTTAAGTCATGTCTTAAAACCTACTTTTACAGGAAGGCTTTTTTACAGTACCTCTGTTGCTTGCCACTTCTATTGTTTTTATCTGATTTTACCTCATTTACTCTTATTAGGGCCTGAGCACCTAGCAGTGCGAGGACCCTATTGAAATGCAAGGATTTTTTATTATTATTAGGGCCCGAGCACCGAGCGGTGCGAGGACCCTATTGAAATGCAGGGATTTTTTATTATTAGGACCCAAGCACCTAGGGGTGTGAGGACCCTGTTGAAATGCAAGGATTTTTTATTATTATTATTATTATTATTATTATTATTATTATTATTATTACTCCTCCAAATGAATTTCCTTTTTGGGAGGCTTAACATACCCGAAAACTCATGAAACTTTACACACATCTCAGAACTGGTGAAAAATTTGATATTTTAAGGGTCTCGTGTGCGGGTTCCAAAAAATGGCTCAGTAGCGCCCCCTACAAAAGTTTGAGGAAACAGCCCCTGAAGCTAGTTTAACCTATATGTATGAAACTCGGTAGGCTTATGTAACACCTGGAGACGTACAAAAAAGCCTCTTGGAGGCATGCTCTAAACCCAACAGGAAGTCAGCCATTTTGAATTTACTGTGCAATTTTGGTGCATTTTTGGCCATATCCAGGGGTCATAAATGAACGAACTAGTCGTTCGCCGTGGCCATGGCCTGGCGGCGAACTTTGATGTTTCGCCATGATGATAAACGTTGCTGTAACTTGACTCCACGTGGTAATATCTTGCCAAAACTTCACACATTATGATGACAGTCCAGCCCTGAACACATCTACAGAGGAATTTTGAATCACCGCCATAGCGCCACCTTCTGGCAACAGAAAGCTACTTTATACATTCTTTGATGTCCCGCTTCTAGCAGGTTAATCAGACCCACCTCAAACTTGCTGGTCTAAGTCCTTAGACCTTGATGATGCTTAAAAATGAAGCTTTTTAGTTTTCATCAAACGCTGTCACCATGGCGCCGCCTTGTTCGCCATCAAACACGATGTTGTTTTGAAGGGACAAGGGATGCTTGAAAACTCACCAAACGTGGCATACACATCACAGGTCACAAGTCCTGTTGTCTGATGTGATTTTTGTGCTTTGATGCATCAAGATGGCTCAACAGCGCCCCCTAGAATATTTCAATTAAGCAGCCCCCAAAGCTGCTTTGTCTGCATGTATGAAACTTGGTAGTCACCTGTAACACTCTATTACGTACAAAAAAGTCTCTTGGAGCCATGCTCCAAACCCAACAGGAAGTCTGCCATTTTGCATTGACTTGTGCCACTTTTGTGCATTTTTGCCCATTTCCAGGGCTTGTAAATTAACGAACTTGTCCTACAGATTTAATCAGATTGGCTCCAAACTTGGTGTATGTAAGCGTGACTACGTTGTGACCAAAAGTTATCACAGGATTTGCCCAATGTTGAATGGCGCGCCCGCTGCCGAACGTTGAATCTTGAGGTCTCGCCATGAAAAACGAAATTGCTGTAGCTTTGGCATAAATAGTCCTGTCTCCACCAAACTTCACATGATTCATATTAGTCCCGCCCTGAACACATTTTCATTACCATATTTCCTGATACTCATAGACCCACCTAGTGGCGACGGGAAGTTGGTCTCATCAAACACTTATCTTTCGATTTATCTGAAAGTTACATGCTATGGTGTATATTTGATGTACAAAAACATGATGTATAATTAGTGCGCTCTCCAGCTCCCTCTAGTGGAAAGAGGAAGTGATACAAAATGTGAAATATGTCATTCCAGCACTGTATCAAGGATATGCAGTCACTCCTGCATGCGATATCTAACTTTGACAGAAATGAACTGACGCGTCAGAAGGCATCCTGCCAGCCCCCCCGAGTTGCATGAAGGTGCGAGGGCCCGTTCATCGCTGCTTGCAGCTTTAATTAGGGCCCAAACACCTAGCGGTGGGAGGACCCTATTGAAATGCAAGGATTTTTTATTATTATTATTATTCCTCCAAATGAATTGCCTTTTTGGGAGGCTTAACACACCCGAAAACTCATGAAACTTTGCACACATCTCAGAACTGGTGAAAAATTTGATATTTTAAGGGTCTCGTGTGTGGGTTCCAAAAAATGGCTCAGTAGCGCCCCCTACAAAAGTTTGAGGAAACAGCCCCTGAAGCTAGTTTAATCTACATGTATGAAACTCGGCACGCTTATGTAACGCCCAGAGTCGTACAAAAAAGCCTCTTGGAGGCATGCTCTAAACCCAACAGGAAGTCAGCCATTTTGAATTTACTGTGCAATTTTGGTGCATTTTTGGCTATTTCCAGGGGTCATAAATGAACAAACTAGTCCTAGAGATTTCATCCGATTGACTTCAAACCTTGGTCTGTCCCATCCCAAGACCTTGAAGATGAAAAGTTATCAAAAGCTTGAGTTTTCGTCAATGCGTGTGACCGTGGGATGGCATCAAAGTTAGGGGTCTCACCACTAAACAGGAAGTAGTTTGTAACTCCAGCATACATGGTCCAATTTTGGCCAAACTTCACAGGATTGATGACAGTCCCGCCCTGAACACATCTACATGTCAATAATTAGAGATAAACATAGCGCCCCCTACTGGCAATGGGAAATGTCATGTTTTAGACTTTAATGTACATCTCCTACAGATCCACTTCAAACTTGGTGAAAAAAGTCATAAGACATTGATGATGCTTTATTGTGGAAACTGTGAGTTTTTGTCGAAGGGCGTGGCCACGGCCTGGCGGCGAACTTTGATGTTTCGCCGTGATGATAAACATTGCTGTAACTTGACTCCACGTGGTA